>NC_057806.1:421960855-421963095 GCF_018294505.1 Triticum aestivum | reverse complement strand
GGGGGGTCGAGCAGAGTGAGTGGGGTGTCGTGGGGGAGTTAGGGTTACGGGGAGGGAGTGATAAGGACGCCCGACTGGGCCTGGTGGGCCGGCCGATGCGGCTGCCAGCCGGGCCGTTCGGTCCAGCGTGGGAGGGGGGGTCTTTCCCCCGTTTTAGCATTTCCCCCCTTTTAAACGAAAAACCTTTTCTATTTTCCTTATTAAAGGGCATTTAAACAGTTTTAAAAAAATTGGTTCCACCACCAAAATTAGTTAGGGATTATTTGCCACATGACGAACATTTTGGATTTCATGTTTGAGCAATTTTGGATTTCCCTCATAATTTGAATTTGAAATTTGACTTTGATTTTTCATCAAGTGACAATTAGCTCAGTAAGCATGGTGACCTGGCACCATTAATCGGTGATTACTGTAGCATGACACTGGGGGTGTTACAGTTCAAATACGATCATGTTGACTGTCATCTACGGAAGATAGCAATTTGTCGAGTTCCCAACCGCTCTTGGGGTTATAGGAATGCTTATATTGTCGCTATCTTCGACAAGCTTGTTGCCATCCTTCGTGGTTCGACTCGATGGATATTGCTCAAAAATTAGTTTCTATACACGGATGAGTACTATGATGCAATTCAATACGAGGGTCCTGTGTTTGCTGCCACCACTCGTCGCACTGTTTTTGCATGGTATCCTCATGATTTCGGTACATTTGTATTCCACCGTAATTATAATTGTTTCATCCACATGCATGCAGGTTAGCTAGTTTCCCTTTACTAATTAACTTTCTTGTGTTTCCAAGGTCCTGTGAACATTCCACCACATATACTTGAAAATTTTATTCACGAGCATGAGGACGAGCAGGACCCATATACTCAGTGGCGCCTGGCAACTTATTCTGATGGATCACCTCTTCTTGTCTATATACGGGGCACTCCTAATGTTACTAAGGAAGCAGATGTTGTCGCATATGGTCGCACTCTCCGGACCTATTCCAACATCCGTTGTAGGGTATTCGGGATGGATACTAGTGTACTAGCGCCAACACCTTCTCCCTGGTTCAGTATTGAAAGTCTTGGAGGAAACTCTCTCTTCCTTGGAAAAACTATCCAATGATGGTGGAAGGCGATCCAGCTGCTGCTCACACAACGTTACTACTATTTATGAGAAGCAACTGTATCTATACCTCGGACATTAATATGCTTCCCTACCATCCCAATATGGGTCCTGACATAGGCCGCTTCAGCCTTGATGATCAGTCCTGCGTTGGTCTCGATATTGACAGTAGCTTGCCCTTCCCAGAGAATCACTTGTGGTTCAAAGCAAGCATTTCCAACGCCGACAAGTGGTTGAGCTGAAGTTCATTTCATCGCTTTGTTATTTGTTGTGTGAGAAAACTTTACTAGAATGTTTTGTTGGAAACGATCTATAATCCAAGTGTATCCTCGTTGTCGTTGTGGGTTGATGACTGGTTGTATGTAATCAATGGTACATTTGCATATGCATCCATGAACTCACACCTGCTAGTGGTGTCCATATGAACAGTGCTAGTGATTTTATTTGCAAAAGTTAGATAGTGCTAGTGATTTGTAGCTGCATATTTTGACAAATCGCAGTGTTACAAGGTTGACAAATGTCAATGTTACTAGATAAACAAATGTCAATGTTTCCAGTTTGAGAAATGGCAACATACCCAAAATGACAGATATGCAAATCTTACCCAATTGTTTGTACGTGGTTGCACACAGGTCATGCAAAACAATCGTTTGTGTTGAAGGGATGCAGAAATCCTGCTCGCCACATTTTCCCTTGGCTTCCTAGGGAAGCTGTCGGTTTGCATACGTGTGTTAAAAATAAAACATTTGCGATTAGTGTTTTATATTTAAAAATCGTTGATGTTTTTTAAAAAGAAAATCATTTGATAAGTCTGTACATTAAGAGAGAAAAACGCAAGTTCGTTCAAACCATATCTTTCATTCAGTCACACTGCGAATTTATATTCATATGATCGAGAATTCGAGATACAGTATTAAACCCCAAAAAAATATTTCCGGCGGCGGCGGAGGCGGCGTGCCGCACTGTCGTCGTCGTTGTCGTCCTCTAGGACGCCGTTGTTGAAGTCTTGGAGGCAGCACAAAATGTTCTTCACTTGTAAATCAAAGATCATGTCGTCACGCGATCCACGGGCGGGGCGCGGGAGGACGGCAACTAGCGCCGCTGAGCGGTAGCGGTCGACGGTAGCGTCCC
>NC_057806.1:421912733-421960138 GCF_018294505.1 Triticum aestivum | reverse complement strand
GGGGGGGATGGGAGGTGAACAGTAAGGTCGTCCGTATTAAACAGCGGCTCGGGCGCCATTAATGGAGAGGAAGGCAGGCGGCCATGGAAGTCAAAGGGCTCGCTTCCCAGTGAGCCTGCACAGCGTATAGCTCGCACGCTTCCCGGTGAGCCTGCGCATTGGAGGACAGCTTGCACGCCTCTTGGTCAGCCTGCGCACCGGACTGCGCTCACACACCTCCCGTTTAGTCAAGGTCAAGCAGCTGTCTTCACGACACCTCCTACAACCATTAAAACCAAGACACGTGGCATCACGTGAATGGTTAACAGAACACACACGGTTTGAATTATACAAATGTCTGAGATATTAAAGTGGCAGCTATTTTTTTTAAAATGCCTTTGTTGGCTGTCATTATTTGAGTGCGACTTCGGACACTACATCATGTCCGGTGCCATTCCATGATAGGATGCCAGGTTTCATGAATTTCAGACGATTTTTGGATTTACTAGAATTTAAAAACCAGGCATCTCAATGTTTTGTCGGCAATCAACGGTGCCCTGGTGTTTGAAATTCATTCCCATTTCTTGCATGGGACCTAAGCATGCACCCAAGGACACATATTTGATTTTTCAACCAATTTATATGCACTGGAGCATGTGCATGTAGTTCAAATTTGAATTATGCACACAAATGCATTGAAAACTCAGTTAATGCATAAAAATGTCCAAACGAACCCCAAAAAATCCCAAAAATCGACACAACACTCCTGTTGTTCTATGTTGACACAAGAAATTTTTTGAAAGCAATAAGAGGCAATGGATATCGTTTCATCCCAAATGTGGGACGTTCCCTACCGAAACCATCATGCTTGTTGTGAGAAGCTCTGGTTTGTGAGAAGCATATACCCAAACCTGCCCCAAATGGGTCAAATTTTTAACACGGTATGCTGATGCCGCTCCATGATAGCATGCCAAGTTTCATGAATTTCATACGAGTTTTGGATTTACTAGAATTTAAAAACTAGGCATCTCAACGTTTTGTCAGCAATCAACAGTGCCCTGGTGTTTGAATTTCATTCCCATCTCTTGCATGGGACCTAGAAATTCACCCAAGGACACACATGTGATTTTTCAACCAACCTTAGTGCATTGGAGCATGTGCTTGTAGTTCAAATTTTAATTATGCACATAAAATGCCTAGAAAACCCAGTTAATGCATAAAAAAGGCCAAACGAACCCCAAAAATTCCAAGATTGAACACAACACTCCTGTTGTTCTATGTTGACACTAGAATTTTTTTGAAAGCAATAAGAGGCAACACATATCGTCCCGTCCCCAAAGGTGGTACATTCCCTATCGAAACCATCATGCTTGTTGCGAGAAGATCTAGTTTGTGAGAAGCTTATACCCGAACCTGCCCCAAATGGGACAAAATTTTCACCACGGCATGTTGATGCCGCTCCATGATAGCATGCCAAGTTTCATGAATTTCATACCAGTTTTGGATTTACTAGAATTTAAAAACGAAGCATCTCAATGTTTTGCCGGCAATCAACAGTGCCCTGATGTTTGAATTTCATTCCCATCTCTTAGATGGGACCTAGAAATTCATGCAAGGAAACACATGTGATTTTTCAACCAACTTTGGTGCATTGGAGCATGTGCTTGTAGCTCAAATTTGAATTATGCACACAAAATGCCTAGAAAACCCAGTTAATGTATAAAAAAGGCCAAACGAACCCCGAAAAATTCCAAGATTGAACACAACACTCCTGTTGTTCTATGTTGATACTAGAATTTTTTTGAAAGCAATAAGAGGCAACAGATATCGTCCCGTCACCAAAGGTGGTATGTTCCCTATCGAAACCATCATGCTTGTTGTGAGAAGCTCTGGTTTGTGAGAAGCTTATACCCGAACCTGCCCCAAATGGGACAAAGTTTTCACCATGGCATGTTGATGTCGCTCCATGATAGCATGCCAAGTTTCGTGAATTTCAGACGAGTTTTGGATTTAGTAGAATTTAAAAACCAGGCATCTCAACGTTTTGCCGGCAATCAACAGTGCCATGGTGTTTGAATTTCATTCCCATCTCTTGCATGGGACCTAGAAATTCACCCGAGGACACACATGTGATTTTCATCCAACTTTGGTGCATTGGAGCATGTGCTTGTAGTTCAAATTTGAACTATGCACATAAAATGCCTAGAAAACCCAGTTAATGTATAAAAAAGGCCAAACGAACCCGGAAAAATTCATTCCCATTTCTTCCATTGGACCTAAGCATGCACTGAAGGACACACATTTGATTTTTCAACCAATTTGTATGCACCGGAGCGTGTGCATGTAGTTTAATTTTGAATTGTGCACCTAAAATGGCTAGAAAACCAGTTTAATATATGAAATGTCCAAACGAACCCTGAATAATTCCAATTCTTTTAAGACACACATACAGTTGCATGTTCACTGTAGATAAAAGGTCTAGCAATTCAAACACCGTCCATTGCCGCGGTTACCCCATTTTGTAATTCAAATCAAGTAGATCCCACACAGTTCATTCTCACCAACCATGTGAGATGTAGTACAAAATATCTTGGAGCACCGTTGGTGTATAGTACACCTATGTCTTACGCGAGAAGGTGCGTCGGCTACAGTCCACAGCCGGCGTGTCAAGCACACTAGCTCGCTCCCCCAAAACTCCCGCCTCTGCATCCCTCGCAATCTCGAAAATATCTACCGCCTGGAAGGTTTTAATGTTTGATAGCACATGATTAGTATGTGCGGACCGTGTGTGATATCTGTTACTCCTGCTCTGCTTCAGTCCCTTGGTTCAAATTTTCAGTAGCCCCGGCATTTTACACCCACATCTGCATCCCTCGCAATCTCCAAAATATCTGCTCGCCCTTGATCCAAATTTTTAGTAGCCCCGCCTTGTTACCCCCGCCTAGTAAATTTTTAGTTGCCGCAGTATTTCGTCAAACACAACCTCTGCTCACACAGACATACACAGCCCTAGAAACCATTGGTAGGTCGCCGCCATCACCGGAGCCTCCATCCTCAACCTATGCTTGTGTTCCGGGGAGCTTGAGTAGCCAATGGCCAAAAAGAGGTTTATCGCGGCCTTTTTGCCTGACGCCAGCGAGGTGGCCGTCGAGGTGTCCCCATCTCCTCCGCGGGCCCGATCCGCCATCGCCAGTCCCCTGATCCGCCCACCGTCGCGCCCCTACGCTGGTTCGAGGACTTCCCCGTCCTCCCCCGGACTCGGCAGCCGACGAAGTCCTACTTCGGGGTCCGGCAGTGGGAGTGGGGGATGTGGGTCGCCGAGATTACAGATCGAGAGACCCACACCCGCTGGTGGCTCGGTAGCTTCCACACGGCCGAGCTCGCGGCCATGGAGTACGACCGCTGGCAGGTCTGCTACCACGACACAATGGCTAGGCTCAATTTCCCCTTCGGCACATGTTCGGTCCACCTTGTTCCACCGGAGCTAGGGTGGTGAGCTCGGCTATGGCGCGGGAGGACCGCGAGGCGTGGGAGCGTCTCGAGGCCGAGGCCGCCGATGAGGCCTACATGCAAGAGATCCGCCGGAAACACCCGGAGCTCGTGGAGGCGGAGCGGGTGATCTTTGCCGGCATGGAGGGCGGCGAGGTTATCGTGCTCTCCTCCGATGACGAGGTTGAAGGCGGCGAGGACGGTGGCGCGGAGGGCGGCGAGGTGATTGCGCTCTCCTTTGATGATGAGGTCAAAGGCGGCGACGACGGCGGCGTGGAGGGCGTCGAGGAGATCGACATCGACGAGTGGAAGAGTGCCTTCCCCAACGACCCCGACGACGGTACTGGACCGGACCCAGCTTGCGTCACACCGTACATGACGAGGAAGGATTGGCTCGACCTTTACTTCGACCGAAAGTAGTTTAGCTTAGTTTAAATTTATGTTTTATGTTCGGTTATGCAAAACTATCTATGTTTATGTTTGAATGCATTCTACTTTCGGTTGAACCTGCTTTGAACTTGATCAAATTGAAGTTTACAACCTTAAGTTTAGGGGATCGACTAGAAAAGGCCAAAAATTGCTGGAGTATATATATATATATATATATATATATATATATATATATATATATATATCCACTAAGGGTTTTAGTCCTTTAACTTTTTAAGGATCGCCTAGAGATGTCCTTATGACTTGTTTATTTCAGTTCTTCAAAATGTGATGCTCTATATGTGCAACTATTTGATGTGCAGTTCAATTTCATCAATAATAGTTTCAACAATACCACTATGAATTACGATATTTGGTTGCTGTCGGTGTCAAAACCGGCGGATCTCGGGTAGGGGGTCCCGAACTATGCGTCTAAGGCGGATGGTAACATGAGGCAGGGAACACAATGTTTTACCCAGGTTCGGGCCCTCTTAATGGAGGTAAAACCCTACGTCCTGCTTGATTAATATTGATGATATGAGTAGTACAAGAGTAGATCTACCACGAGATCAGAGAGGCTAAACCCTAGAAGCTAGCCTATGGTATGATTGTATGTTGGCCTACGGACTAAAACCCTCCGGTTTATATAGACACCGGAGAGGGCTAGGGTTACACAAGGTCGGTTACAAAGGAGGAGATATACATATCCATATTGCCTAGCTTGCCTTCCACGCCAAGTAGAGTCCCATCCGGACACGAGACGAAGTCTTCAATCTTGTATCTTCATAGTCCAATAGTCCGGCCAAAGGATATAGTCCGGCTGTCCGGAGACCCCCTAATCCAGGACTCCCTCAGTAGCCCCCGAACCAGGCTTCAATGACGATGAGTCCGGCACGCAGTGTTGTCTTCGGCATTGCAAGGCGGGTTCTTCTCCAACTTTCAAGTGTTCGTAAGCAGTGTCCGGCTCCATAAATGTTGAACCTCTTGGCTTCTGTGCCCAATAAGGGCTATCTCCCATGCGTTGAATGAATACGAGGCGCCAGGGCATTTTTACATTCGCCCCCCTAGCCAGATAAATAAATTGTCTATTAAAGGGATGGGGATTCTTAGATCCAATCCATATTATCCTCCCCCAGCGAGAATTCATCAGAGCGTGCTTCGGAAAGATCCATTCCAGCATGGCCGACCTCTGCAGCTCCTCCTCCCGCCCCCGTAGCCCTAAGCCCGGTGATTGGGAGAGGTGTTCAGTCCCGCACAGTCGATTAGTTGAGCTACAGACTAAGGGATTTCTCCCTCCGGTGTACATGGTGCCCGTTCGAGCCGGGCTCGCCACCTACAATGGCGGGGAGCAAGCGGAGAACTTTCCCTGTCCCTCCATGGGGGAACGGGTTTGCCTTGTTCCTTACTTACTAAGGGGACTCGGATTTCCAATTCATCCGTTCCTCCGCGGGCTCCTGGAGTTCTACGGCCTCCAACTACACAATCTCACCCCTGCCTCCATCCTACACATCACCGGCTATGTTGCTCTCCGCGAGTTGTTCCTGGGCTGCGAGGCTCATTTCGAGCTATGGAAAAGGCTATTTTGCCTTGTCCCTCGCACATAGAGGGAATCACTTTATCAAGTGGGCAGAGCTGAAGTATGGCGCATCGCCGATACCGGATATTTGTCCGGTACCCCGAAGAAGCCGTCCGAAGACTGGCCTTCAGAATGGTTTTATATGGAGGACGTCCCCCTTCCGGACCCTGTTCGGCGGGGTCTACCCGAGTTCAACAATGCTCCTCTAAAGAAGCGCCGAAGTTGGCGCCCACGGAGCCCCCAGGCGGAAGACAACGGAGAAGTCCTCTATCTGATGAACCGGATCAAAGCACTAGCTCTATCCAGATTGACAATAATCGAAGTTATGTCGATTTGCATAATGCGGGGAGTGCAGCCACTCCAATATCGTGGGCACCCCTTGTGGTGTTATAACGGGGCGGATGATGCCATCTGCTGCGGGCGTAAGGGTCCGGACAATGCTGCCGCTCTAGCGAAGATTCTGTCCGAACTGTTCAAGGGCGAGGAAGAGGAGTTCACCAGCATCAAGCCACGGGATGGATTCTCTATGTACAATCCTCCAAGCTGGGTAAGTTATATTTCCCTGCTCCCATTTTTCCAGCATTCTTAGTCGTAAGTATTCACCTTGCCACCTTGCGGCAGGAACTGCGAAAAGCCATAAAGGAGGTTAGCAGCCCTTCTCCACAACTAGAGGACCCTAACCGGGCCATCGATTCCGGACTCGAAGAAGATCCGGTTATCTCTGTGGAACTGATAGACCGACAGTTCTATCAGTTAAGCTGCGATGATGCCCCGGTGGCCATTACGGCCGACTATCCCGGACTGCTCCCTGCATCACAGGTAAGAAAAATCAAAAAGTCCCAACTCCAAAACTAGGATCCCCTTTTAGGCACTTCACCCACCATATACACATGTCATCTTTTACAGGGAAGGCATTCGGGATGCCCTGCCGAACCCGCGGCAACTCGCCAACAAGAGGTGCCGAGGCCGGTTAGGCCAAAAAGGAAGGTGGTCAGGACAGAGACGCCGGCGCAAAGGTATAGGAAAAACCCCGCTCCATGGTTGTCGTCTTTCTCAAAATGTAATGACGCCCGCATTTCTTTAACAGAAAGAACGCTCGCCGGAATATGTCCGGCCATGCTGCCAATCAAGCTTCCACCAGTCGGGCTCCAGGACCGGACATAGAGGCGGAAGGCGATATGGGGCAGGCGCTGGATAATCCCCCGACAGAGGATGCAGATAGATTGTCCGCTACAAACTCAGAAGTGGAAAGCGCCATGAATCATAGGCTCCGCCTGGCCGTACTCCGCGACACTTCTTTCTCACCAGAGGCATTCGTCGCCTTCAATTCTGGAGAGGCGTACCTCCGTGCTGCTCAAGATGGTCTAGCCAGAGCCACGGATCAGTATGTAAAGGATGTACTGGTGAGTAAATCTGACGATTTATATGTATCAGTAGCCCCTGAGACTTGAAACAGTTAGCAGAACTGATTTAAGGATCATCTATAATGTGCAGGTTCTTATAGAGAAGAATACTAGGCTGTCCCAGGAGCTGGAGGAATGCAAGACCCAACTGGGGGCCGCTCTTGCCGCATTGCAGGAACAGAAAAAGCCTCCCGCTGGTAACATTTACTTTAAAGAATGGTGGTTACCATATAGTGTGCGGCATGTCTGCAGATCTAACAATTGATTTTGCAGATGAGTCCGGAGAAAGTCCGGGGGACCAACATGTTATGCGACAGCTAGAGGCTGGCAAACCCGTGCTGAGTAAGGTTATGCTGGAGAAAAACAGTCTCCAAGATGCCAATGTTAAGCTGAGCGTTGAACTAAAAGACGTTCGGGGCCAGCTTGCGGACTCCGAGAAGGAGAATAAGCGGCTTCGGCGCGGCATTTTTAGTAAGTGCTTGAACAAATCCTGCTAAAGGAGTTCGGCGAAGAAGTCGACTAACAGCGTTATGTCTGTAGGTATGCTGACAGGTCGTCCCGCGGAGGAAATGCCCGGGTCTGCGGGTGATCTTCTGTCCGAGCTGTCACATCTGCACGAACAAGTTCGGCAGGTGATGCAGGGCATTGCCCAGGCCTTGTGGCCGTCCGTCTCCCTGCCAGAAGGCGTTGTAGAGCTTGCGGAGAAGCTGAAGGGAGCACGGCGGCGCTTCCGTTTGTGGAAGATATCAGCCTGCCGACAAGGTGCCAGAGAAGCCTGGGCCATGGTGAAGACATGGTATACCAAGGCAGACCCGAATCACATGGCCGCGGTCGGACCTGTGGGGCCCGACAGAAAAGAGATCCCCGTTAGCTTAGTTTATGGGCAAGTAGAATTAGCCGCAAAGTATTCTCAACAGGATTGTAAGCTGGACCGCCTGTTGGATGGTATAGAGGAGGAATTTAGTCAGTCTGCATGACTATGTAATTAAAGTGACATGTATTATGCCTTCTAGCCGGATTGTAGATCATTTGTCATTGCGGACCTTTCCGCTTCAACCTCCGGGCCCGATAGTCCGGAGTGAATTCGAATACCCGCCTAGTTATATAAAACTGGGGTATGCATGGAGAGCAGGTGTAGGGGTCATTAGTGCTTTATCAGAAAAGTGCCCAACTAGTTATGTTATATTACATGGGTAGTAAGAAACATCTTCCAGGGAGAATAGTTCCGTTAAGGGTTCCTTTCCCTGGGTAAGCATGCCCTAAAGTGCATGTCCGGACTGCGATAAGAAACACAGAAAAAGCATCTAGGGGCAGATATGGACAATAAATAAAAATCATCTTTTGTTCACCGACCGAATATTCCCTTAAGAACGCTAGCTTTCGGCTTCACCCAGTCTGAGGTACACATCCGGTTGACCCGGCAGTAACAATCGCAGAGGTGCTCCCCTTATGCCCTAGCCGAATTAACAGGAACGTAGGGCATAAATACAAGAGCCAGGCAACCCAGCTTGGCCAAAACTTAAGTCATATCGATGCATATAATGGTGAAAAAAGGTACATGTGGAAGTAGAACACATGTGTTGGCCATGAAGCCCGGATAAATAATTTAAGCTTCTATGAAGGAAGCCCCCGGGTATGAAGAGTGCGGCTAGTGCATCTATAATGTACAAACAGGGCACAAGGTGACCCTTGAAGGCCTAGAGAAATAAGAAAAGAAATAAAGAAAGGAAAACAAGACAGATAATGTATTTGTGAAAAAATGGACAAAGGGAGGGGACTAACATAGAGTCCGGTGCTAGGCGTAGAATCGGAGCCTGGCCGCGTTCCATGGGTTCGGCTCGAGTCGACTAGTCGATGCATCCCGCAGTCGGTATGCTCCACCGGTCAGAACTTGGTCAATAATGAAGGGACCTTCCCATTTGGGCTCGAGCTTGTTCTTTTTCTTATCCGGCAGGCGTATAACTAGTTTGCCGACGTTATAAGTTTTGGCCCATACTTCTCTGCTTTGGTATCTGCGAGCCTGTTGCTGGTAAAATGCGGAACGGGCTTTGGCTACATCGCGCTCCTCCTCCAAGGTGTCCAGACTGTCCTGCCGATCGAGCTCGGCTTCTCTTTCTTCGTACATGCGCACTCTAGGTGAGTCATGAATTATGTCACAGGGCAAGACTGCCTCTGCGCCGTACACCATAAAGAAGGGTGTATATCCGGTACTACGATTCGGCGTGGTCCGCAGCCCCCAGAGTACGGAGTCAAGATCCTCTACCCAGTGCATGTTAGACTCCGTTAAGGAACGCACTAATCTAGGTTTAATGCCGCTCATTATAAGACCGTTTGCTCGCTCGACTTGATCGTTGGTTTGTGGGTGATAGACTGAGGCATAATCAAGCTTGATGCCCATTTTGCTGCACCAGAGTTTTACCTCGTCGGCCGTGAAGTTCATGCCATTATCAGTGATGATGCTGTGGGGGACGCCATAACGGTGTACAACCCCGGTTTGGCCTCTATCCATTTGGTGAATTTGTCCATCATGACCAATAAGTATTTTTTCTTGTGGGTTCCCCCTTTAAGGGGTCCAACCATGTCAAGCCCCCAGACCGCAAAGGGCCATGTAATGGGGATTGTTTGGAGGGCAGTGGGTGGCATGTGACTTTGATTTGCAAAGAGCTGGCAACCGGCGCAACATTGGACCAAGTCCTGTGCGTCTGCCCTGGCCGTTGGTCAATAGAATCCTGTACGGAAGGCTTTGCTTACAAGAGCCCGGGCTGCGGCGTGATGACCGCCGAGTCCGGCGTGAATTTTTGCCAGAAGATTTCGCCCTTCCTCTTCGGAGATGCACCTTTGAAGGACTCCGGCAGTGCTTTTCTTGTACAATTCTCCCTCATTGACCCTGTAGGCCTTGGATCGCCGCACTATGCGGCGTGCCTCGTTTTGGTCCTCTGGAAGTTCCTGTCTAGTTAGGTAGGCCAGGAATAGTTCTGTCCACGGGGCAATAATGGCCATTATTTCGTGGGCTGAAGGTGTTATTTCGGTGCCGGAGCCTCCAATTGTGTCAGAGAGTTCGGTATCGGGTATTTTGGCCGGGTCCGGACTGTTGTTACCGGTGTCCCCTTCCCATGCTACGGATGGCTTGAAGAGCCTTTCCAAAAATATGTTGGGGGGGGGACCGCGTCGCATTTTGCGCCGATGCGGGCGAGGATATCCGCCGCCTGATTGTTTTCCCAAGCCACATGGTGAAATTCGAGTCCCTCAAACCGAGCTGACATTTTTAGGACGGCATTTCGATAGGCCGCCATTTTCGGATCCTTGGCGTCGAAATCTCTGTTTATTTGGGATATTGCGAGGTTTGAATCCCCACGCACCTCCAGGCATTGAATGCCCATGGAGACTGCCATCCGAAGACCATGCAACAGAGCTTCGTATTCGGCTGCATTGTTGGAATCTGTATGCAATATTTGCAGTATGTACCGAACGGTATCTCTAGTTGGAGACGTCAGGACGATGCCAGCCCCTAGACCGGCCAGCATTTTAGAACCGTCAAAGTGCATGATCCAATTGGAGTATGCGTCGTACTCTTTAGGGAGTTCGGCCTCTGTCCATTCAGCGATGAAGTCGACCAGTACTTGCGATTTAATGGCTCGGCGAGGTTTGTATGTTATGTGGAATGGGAGGAGCTCAATGGCCCATTTGGCAATCTGGCCCGTAGCGTCGCGGTTGTTGATAATATCATTAAGTGGCACTTCCGAGGCTACTGTAATCAAACACTCTTGAAAGTAGTGTCGTAGTTTCCGCGATGCCATGAATACCGCATATGCTTTTTTTTGGTAATGCGGGTACCGTGATTTGCATGGAATGAGGACAGTGGATACATAGTATACCGTCCTTTGAAGAGGGAATTTGTGTCCGTCCGCTTCCCGTTCGACAACGAGCACCACGCTTATAACTTGATGAGTTGCCGCAATGTACAACATCATTGGTTGGCCGATGTTTGGTGCGGCCAGGATCGGGTTGGTTGCTAGAATGGCCTTTATTTCTTCCAATCCATCTGTGGCTGCGTCCGTCCACTCGAAGTGTTCGGTGCGCCGAAGGAGGCGATAAAGGGGTAAAGCCTTTTCTCCCAAGCGGGAGATAAAGCGGCTTAGAGCCGCCACGCATCCAGTTAGCTTCTGGATTTGTTTGAGGTCTGTTGGGGTAGCCAACTGTGACAACGCTTGGATTTTGGCCGGATTAGCTTCAATACCTCTATTGGAGACAATGAATCCCAGGAGCTTTCCGGCTGGTACGCCGAAAACACATTTTTCCAGATTGAGCTTGATGTCATATGTTCGGAGGTTGTCGAATGTGAGCCTCAAGTCGTCTATCAAAGAGTCGACGTGTTTGGTTTTGACGACCACATCGTGTACGTATGCCTCTACTGTTTTGCCGATTTGTTTCTCCAGACATGTCTGAATCATGCGCTGATATGTTGCGCCGGCGTTTTTGAGCCCAGAAGGCATTTTGGTAAAACAGAAGGAACCGTATGGTGCGATGAGTGCCGTTGCGGCTTGGTAGGACTCCGCCATCTTGATTTGGTGGTAACCGGAGTATGCTTCGAGGAAACACAATGAATCGTGTCCTGCAGTAGCATCAATGATTTGGTTGATGCGTGGGAGGGGGAAGGGATCCTTTGGGCAAGCTTTATTGAGGTCTTTGAAGTCGACACAAAGGCGCCAGGATTTGTCCTTCTTTGGTACCATCACCAGGTTTGCTAGCCATTCCGGGTGTTTTATTTCTTTGACGAATCTGGCCTCCAATAACTTGGCTAGTTACTCTCCCATGGCCTGTCTCTTAGGTTCAGAGAAACGCCGAAGAGCTTGCTTGACCGGCTTGAATCCCTTTAGGATATTGAGGCTATGCTCGGCCAGCCTGCGTGGGATTCCTGGCATGTCTGAGGGATGCTAGGCGAATATGTCCCAGTTCTCACGCAGGAACTCTCGTAGTGCGGCGTCCACAGCGGGCCTTAGCTGTGCCCCGATGGAGGCTGTTTTTGTAGGGTCCGTTGGGTGGACTTGGAATTTGACTATTTCATCCGCTGGTTTAAAAGAGGTGGACTTGGATCTCTTGTCGAGTATCACATCATCCCTGTCCACTATGGAGCGTAGCGTAGTTAATTCCTCGGCCGAGAGGGCTTCGGATAATGCCTCGAGGGACAATGCGGCTGTTTTGTTTTCGGCGCAGAGTGCTGTGTCCGGATCGCTGGCGAGAGTGATGATTCCGTTGGGCCCGGGCATTTTGAGCTTCATGTACCCGTAATGGGGTACGGCTTGGAAGATTGTGAATGCCTCCCGTCTTAAAAGAGCGTGATAACCACTGCTGAACGGGGCCACTTGGAATGTAATTTCTTTGGACCTATAATTATCCGGCGTGCCGAATACCACATCTAGTGTGATTTTCCCAGCATAGCGTGGTTCCCGACTGGGGATGATTCCTCTAAAGGTTGTGCTACTTCGCTCAATGCAGCTCCAGTCTATTTCCATCTTTTGAGGAGTTTCCTCATAGATGAGGTTTAATCCGCTGCCACCGTCCATGAGTACCTTGGTGAGTCGAAAGCCGTCCACGATTGGACCGAGGACCAGTGCGGCTGGTGCTCGGGCTGTTTAGAATTTAGGTTCATCACTGGCATTGAAGGTAATAGCCATGTCACTCCATGGATTTATTGCTGCTACGTGGCAGATTTCGGCCATGCTGCGGAGTGTTCGCTTGCGTCTATTATTCGATGCGAAGGTCTCAAAGACCGTTAACACCGTATTGTTGTCCACGGGATGGTGCTCTGTGGTATTTGGGAGAAGTAGATCCTCACCACTTTTGGCCACCTGCCGGAGTATCCAACATGCTCCAAGGCTGTGAGTTGGTATTGTATCCGCTGTACTATGAATTTTGCAGGGTCCATTGAGCCATCCCTCCAGTACGGTTCCTTGCCCCGTAGAGGGTTTTTGCTTTTTGGTAGTTAACCCGGTGACTGGGTTTGTGTTCAGGGCAGGATTATCCCAAAAGTTTGTTTCGGTTTTCGAGGCACCTTCCATCCCACAGTACTTTCGTACTATGGACGCCAAGTCAGCGAAGCGTGTGATCTCACGGCGATTTATGGCGTTAAGGATTCCCTTGTCCGTGCAATTGTTGCAGAAAAATAAGATTGCATCTTCCTCACGACAGTCCTTAACCTTATTCATCGCAAGGAGGAATCTGGCTCAGTAGTGATGTACTGTTTCCTGGGGCTCTTGCCTGATATGGGAAAGGTCGCTTGTGTTTGGGTGGGTGGGTGGAATTGAATCCAAACCCCTACCCGATCTGGGATCCAGGGGCCGAGGAGTTTCCAATTTTGGAAGTTTCGGTTCCGGGATGTTACCCGCTAATCTTGGTCCGCTGCCTGACTGTAAGTTCAGGGATTGGATGTTGTCCTCCATGAACGGGCGTCCGGCTCGGAGAGCTCAGGAATCCGGACATATTTGGTCCTCAGGATAGAGGAAAGGTCGCCGCATTGTTCCTCCACCACTGCAATATGATGGGTGACCGGTGGAGAGTTAATCTCCCTTTGATCGGGTTTAAGCCCAATCCGATCATAGTCCATAGCGACTCCCAAGGCGGCGATGCAATCCAAGAGCTCATTTAAGGAGGAGAGCTCCATTGGATCCATCTGTTCGGCGAGTGTCGATTTTACGTGGAGGCTGTTTTCGATGACCTGAGAATTCATCGTCAGCGCGGCGGCCGAACAGGCGGTCATGATGAACCCGCCTAGCCAGAGAGTTTGGCCGACAGCCAAAGCTCCCCCAACAGTAGTACCGTCTTTAAAGACGAGACGAGACATCCTTCCTTATGGCGACGGCACAGAGGAACTCTCAATGAAAGCACCAATGTCGGTGTCAAAACCAGCGGATCTCGGGTAGGGGGTCTCGAACTATGCGTCTAAGGCGGATGGTAACAGGAGGCAGGGAACACGATGTTTTACCCAGGTTCGGGCCCTCTTAATGGAGGTAAAACCCTACGTCCAGCTTGATTAATATTGATGATATGGGTAGTACAAGAGTAGATCTACCACGAGATCAGAGAGGCTAAACCCTAGAAGCTAGCCTATGGTATGATTGTATGTTGGCCTACGGACTAAAACCCTCCGGTTTATATAGACACCGGAGAGGGCTAGGGTTACACAAGGTCGGTTACAAAGGAGGAGATATACATATCCGTATTGCCTAGCTTGCCTTCCACGCCAAGTAGAGTCCCATCCGGACATGAGACGAGGTCTTCAATCTTGTATCTTCATAGTCCAACAGTCCGGCTGTCCGGAGACCCCCTAATCCAGGACTCCCTCAGTTGCTGTTAAGGATATTGCAGTTAACATGCCTTTTCATTTTTCAATTGTTGTTTAGCAACATGCATTGTACTGAATGACTAAATATGCAATCCCAGGCTACATAGCAACAAGGAAGAGTGTTACCTTAATGTTCTGATGATGTCTAGATATACATGTAATAAAATCTTATATAATGGGATGGATGAAGTGTTGTACTGCATCATTTTTCAATTGTTACTTAGCTTCTAATATTAACTTGGTGCTTTTAGATACATATATCATTGCCAAAGATCCACACTTCGACCCTTTCTGCGTATGGGGCAATGAGATATTCATGAACCAGCATCTAGTGAGGAAACTGATAAAGATTGTTACTAAAATTGGTCAAAATTTGTCAATCGAACTATTTGTTTACACTTTATGCAAGACAACAGTGAACTACAGGATGGTAAGTAAGAACCCTGTAGCCTTCTTTTTAGTGCATGTAATGAGTTGTGTTAGATGACAATATCTAAATCTTTTTCTTTTGCAGTGGATCCTAAAGTAGTTTACTCAAGATTACCTCTCAAACTACACGATTGGCGGCCGGCCATCACAAGGGTTGGACTAGAGTCCTGCATGCCTTCTACATCCAAGAGAGCACATTAGGGCCATTCCGCTTCACCTTGTTCAGCAACTGGAATTTCTGTCACCTCTTTCTTTACCATCTGTAATAGTACAAGTATAGAACCCTGGTACATCATTCTTTATTTGGTGCTTCTGTAATTCTTAAACATATGTACCTATGAATCGAATAATGCATTGGTTGTTTGAACCTAATGGATATGAATAAAGCTATAGCCTACTTTCAAGTTTAAATTAGGTACAATTTTAAATAATAGCAGTTAAATTAGGGCGAAATTACATTGTGCAGGTCATTACGGCACACACGGTTGGCAAAACACAAATGTTTGTGATATACACCATAATCCGAGACGGTTCACAGAGAGGAAACGTGTGCAAGCATGCACACAGTTGCCCTTTGCAAAGCGTGTGTGATGTCAGACACTATCACATACGGTGCAGGAAAACTAAATGTGTGTGATTGTCTACCTATCATACATGGTTTATAATCATGAACTGTTTGTGATGTGCCAGGCATCGTAAATCTCCCGTGCTTAGAATCTGCCTAGAAAACTGCCGTGCCTGGAATCTGCCTTGTTTTAGGCAGAACCACAAAACTCTGACTGCGATGGCAATGCGAGCACAAACGAGTGGCAAGGATGAAGCGTTTGGGATATTCGAGATATCGGGAACGGCTATAAAGGGACAACTGTATGCATCAAGGCTCCCTATCCCCGACGGTTTCTGGGTCGTGTGGGAAGGGCCCCCCTATCGCCCACACTCACTTGGAGACGGTTCCATATGCCGTCGCGGAAAGGGGTTAAAAACCTTTTGTTTAGGACCGACGCGCACCAGTGTAAGATGATTTGAACTAGCTTGTAGAGCTTGTTCAACTCTAGTGTAAAATTATCTGAACTAGCATGTAGAGCTAGTTCAACTCTAGTGTAAAATTATTTGTACTAGGTTATATAGCTAGTTCAACTCTGGTGTAAAATTATTTGTACTAGGTTATAGAGCTAGTTCAACTCTATAGTGTAAAATTATTTGAACTAGACTGTAGAGCTAATTTAACTCTAGTGTGTAATTGTTTGAACTAGCTTGTAGAGCTAGTTCAACTCTAGTGTAAAATTATTTGTACTAGGTTATAGAGCTAGTTCAACTCTAGTGTAATATTATTTGAACTAGCTTGTAGAGTGCCGGTGTACACAAGTAGGGTCCCTCCTTTTTGCCCCTTTACTTGTGCACGGGCAGTCAGAGCCGCGCCCACGGCCAGCAGGGCAAAGGAGGGAAACTAAAACCACAAGACAACCAGAGCAACGCCAAGACCAGAGGCACATAGAGCAAAAGGGCGAGGTGGACTCCCCCGGCAAGACCCTTGCTGGGGTGGCTTCTGCAGCACCAGCAAGATCCTTGCCGAGGCAACTTGCCTGACGCCAGCAGAGCGAGCCACCCTTGAGCCCAAGGGTTTCCAACACCATCAACTACTTTGGAACAAAGGCTCGGGAGGCACCTCCATGGTGGCATGCAGATCTTTGTGGAGATCATAAATACACAAGATCTGATGAGGACCAGAAGACGACGATCCTTGGCAAGATCCTTGCCAAGGAAATCCACGAGACCCCCGGCAAGATCCTTGCCTGGGACGACCGTGGTGCCACGGCAAGACCCTTGCCGGGCCCACGGCAAGACCCTTGCCGGGCCCCCGGCAAGACCCTTGCCGAGGACATCTGCGGGGCCGCAGCCAGGCCCACGTGTGCCAAGACTCCACCGCCGCTCCCATCCAGCTGCTAGCTCAACCAGCTTGGCATGCATCTGTGTGGCGGCGTGCGGCCTCCACACCGACTCAGCAAGCACCTGCGTGGTGGCATGCAGATCTTCGTGAAGACTCCGCCACCACGCCAACCCAGCAGCCACCCAATGTGGCGCTACAACGCCTCGTTAGCTCGGACGTGCGTCGAAGCCAGGCGAGGTGGCGACAGCTGAGACGAGCTTCCTTTCCGTCCCCGATAAAGCAAGAGGGGCACGTCGGCAGCGCATTAAATGCGTTTGTCTGACGGTGCTAGAGGATAGACTCATCCACTATACACCTTTCCACCTCCTATGTGCCACTGTGGCGGCCCCTTTTTGGCTATAAAAGGAGGCCCAAAGCTTACTAGAGAGGGATTCAGATCTTTGGAACTAGACACACACCGTAGCTAGTTCAAGAACTCAAGAACACTCAAATATACATCAAAGTAGGACTAGGGTATTACGCGTCTCCGCGGCCCGAACCTGGGTAAACGATCCTTGTGCTGACCGCCAGACCCGCTCTTTGCACAACCCCGCGCCCGCCAACCGTAGAAGGGATCCCAGTGATTCAATAGGTGTCGTTTCCACCGACATCTTTGGCATGCCAGGTAGGGGGCACAGTTGTGGAAATCTGGTCTGGTTGAAGGAGCGACTTCATCATGGTCGTCACTCCAAGGAAGAAGACGACCGAACAAGTGGCATCCTCGGTGGATGCAGTGAACGCTCACCCAGCGGCAGAAAATCTAAGTCATGCAAAACTTTGAGCAATTCCTTTTTATATATATGGTTATCGTCCTCGACGATCTTGCCCTGTGTATGGAAAACCTGCATGCAATGGGGCCCTGCCACTATTGGCAACGCCCTCGTTCTTTTTCGAGTCCGCTCAACTGTTCGAGCGGCTGTGTCGAGAACGGCAGGGTGACCTTCTACAATTGGCAACACTCTCGTTCTGTCTCGAGTCCGCTCGCCAGTTTGAGCGGTCGCGTTAAGAGCAGTGAGGTGGTTTTCCCGGCAGCAAGAACACCCGACAGGTCATTGGGGATTCGTCCTCAAGGCGCTGCGGTCTCGGTTTCCGTGCCGGCAAGCCTACCCGATTAATGTAGGGTGGACATACAAAGGGAGATCAAACGGGAAAATAACATGCATCGTTTCAAAAGCACTGCAGAGTTATATTACATCAATTGTTGCTGCGGTTCTAACTAAAGATAAAAATTGTCTTGGTCGTGAACCTGTAGTGGCGATAAGAAACAAGGTGCCGAGTCTCGGCGCTGGCCTTCTATCCTCCGAACTCCGTTGATGCGGCTAATGACGGGCTTGATATGCTCCTCGAGCATCGTGAGGTCCACGTCCTTCAGCAAGCTCTCCAGCGCAGCGTCGAAGTCGAGGTCGGGGTTCCAGTACGCCACCTTGGTGAGGACCTTGGTCATGGCACCCCAGCAGAGCCTCCAGGCCTCATCGGCCAGAGAGGCCGCCTTGTTGGAGTGGAACTGCTCTAGGGCTCCGAGAACACCCTCGAAGAACAGGGTCAGCCTGGCATTGGGACTCACGCTCGGCTCCGGGACGTACCTCATGTCCGGCATCCCCATCGTAGCCAGCTGCGTGGTGATCCTGCCGGTGACGCCAGTGAGGCGGTTGATCCAGAGGTTCTCGCCCTTCACAAAATCCTTGTGGTTGGCGGCTTCGTTCTTCCGCAGCTGCCTCTACTTCTCCAGATTCTTGGTTAGGGTCTCCTCTCGGGCCCTGACCTCCGACAACGTCCCCTCAAGACCCTCCACCTTCAGCTTCAGGTCTTGGATGGAGTCGTTGGCCTTGGAGAGTAGCTCGGCCTTGCCGAGGACTGTGGCCTGCGCGTCAGCCAAAGCGTCTTTGGCCGCATCCCTCTCCCTCGTCAGCTCTAGGATCTGCTTCTTCAGCCCGTCCCGCTCCACCTCCAGCTCATTCACCTTGCTGACATGGACCTAGGCCTGAGCATTGAGTGCCTCCTCGTGCCTCTGCTCCAATTCCTGGGTCTGTTGCACGACAAGTTTCTTGACCTCTTCGTCCTTGCCGCGGAGTGTCGCGATGAGTTTCTCCTCGCGAGCGGCAAGGTCCTCCTCCTGGGAGTTCAGCGTGGCCTGTTGTCTCGCTGCCTCCTGGGCCTTCTCGATATCGGCCTGCTTCATGACAAGCTCTAGCTTGCGCTCGCCCAGCAAATCCTGGGCGGTCTTCAGTTCCTCACAGGCCTGGCGGAACCAAGCCTGCGTCTCAGCGACATGCCCCTCGAGGTCCACCTCCGCCTTGTCCACCGCCGCCATCCTGGACTTTGCCTTGTCCAGGCGGGCACGGTGAAGCGCCTGGAGCTTATGGAAGTTGGTGCTCATGCCCTCGAGGTGCCACTCTTCCTAGGAACCGACGCCACCAGCACTCGTTTCGTCAACGACCTCAAGCCCGGCGGCGGCAAGCACCTCGTCGTCGAACACCTCCCCCTCGGTGGGTGCTCTGGTGCTCGCCGTCCATGGGAGGTGGACGAACAGGTCGTCGCTCACCTTCCGGTACTTGCCCGAGCTAGAGGCAGTGAAGGAGGAAGGATGGTCGTCAACCACCTCCTCCTCGGCAGCAGCCTTGTCGACCTCCCCGGCAGGCCCCTCGTCGGCCTCCTCGGCAGCGGCCTTGCCGGTCTCCCCGGAAGGCCCCTTGGTGGCATCCTCAGCAGCACCCTTGGCGGCCTCCTCAGCGAAGATCTTGTCGGCCTCGACCGCGGCATCCCTGGCAACCTCCTCGATGATGGTGTCCACACCCTCCCAGTCCGCCGAGGAAGGATCTGGATACCGAGAAAGGGAATGAGACGAAGTTAAGACCAAAATTCAAAAGAAGAAAAACGAGCGGTGTCGTGGGGTTGTCACGACAGATGTCCTCGTGAAAGGACTTAGTCGTGGAGCCATCGCAACGGGTTAGCTTAGAGGGGTTAAACCGGACAAGGGACACAGGGAGTTTATACTAGTTCGGCCCCTTCGATGAAGGTAAAAGCCTACGTCTAGTTATGATTGGTATTGCTAGGGTTTCGATGACCAGGGAGTGAATCCGCTTTGATTGGCCCTCGAGTTGTTGTCCGTTGTCCCTAAACCGCTGCCGGGTCATCCCTTTATATACATAGGTTGACGCCCGCCGGTTTACAGAGTCCTGAAGCCAGATCATAAAAGTGTCCGGTTCGGTTTCTATACTTCCTATCTTACAATGCAAGTTACATAATAAGGTCGGTTTACATCTACAGGCCTTAACTCGCCTTTGGGCCTTGGGCCTTCATAAAGCGCCATCATTCTTACGTCTTCATGGGCTTCTAATCTTCAGAAAGTTAATCCGGCTACTCCTGGCCAGTTTACGCCCAGTAGTAATATCCCCAATGTTAGGCCCCAGATTGGTTTGAACTTGTTCATGTCAATCTTCAACACTTAGAAAAACTCCTCCTTTGCATCTTCACCTTGATCTTGTAAACCGCCATGACGTCATACTCCAGGATCATGATAAACCGCCCTGACGTCATCTATTCGTTGAAGCCGAAGATTACCTTCAGTAATGCATATCCAATCATCAAGGCGACACCATTATTAACTATCCATTTTTGAGCTCCTCGATTCCTGCACTTATCACTTCGCCTTATAAATAGGACCATAGGTCCATCTCCTTTTTCCCCTTCGTCTCCTTCACTTCTTCCTCCTCCCTGCGACATCTCTGCCCCTGAGCGCCGCCGCCGTCACTGAGCTTCCCCTCTACTTCAAAAAGGCCGCTGCATCGACCTGATCATACCAGAGAAACGCGGCGATCCTCCGCTGCTTCCTCCTCTGTGAGTTCTTTACCTTTCCCTTTTGTAGATCTTGAAGGTTCATTCATTCTTCGCAGTTTATCAAAGTTCATCGGAGCTCCATTATGGCTCTGTTCCTCCTCATCTATGGATTTAAAAACTTTACGCTTGATATATTGCACGTAAATAGCTTACTTTCCGCTACCAGAACAATCCTTTTGTACGCAAAAACTTATCTGAAGCATTACGAACTGCTGTGGGCCGAACCCTTATTAGGTCAAAATATTTTTGCTTTCCTGTCTTCAGAAGATCCAAAACTTCCATGCCCTCTTGCGGAATCTGTTTCTCCTTACTTAGTCATTTTACCTTGGTTCTGTATCCTCTTTACCATGTAGTCGGTTTACCCTTGTGAAAATAATCTATCTCATACCATTAGTCCCCTGGTAAACCGGCAAAACCCCTTGTTCAACTCTACAAGCTTGTATAGCTAGTTCAACTCTAGTGTAAAATTATTTGAACTAGCTTGTACAGCTAGTTCAACTCTAGTGTAAAATTATTTGAACTAGCTTGTACAGCTAGTTCAACTCTAGTGTAAAATTATTTGAACTAGGTTATAGATCTAGTTCAACACTAGTGTAAAATTATTTGTACTAGGTAATAGAGCTAGTTCTACTCTAGTGCAAAATTATTTGAACTAGCTTGTAGAGCTTGTTCAACTCTACAAGCTTGTATAGCTAGTTCAACTCTAGTGTAAAATTATTTGAACTAGCTTGTAGAGCTTTTTCAACTCTAGTGTAAAATTATTTGAACTAGGTTATAGATATAGTTCAACTCTAGTGTAAAATTATATGAACTTGCTTGTAGAGCTAGTTCAACACCAGTGTAAATTTTTTGAAGTAGCATGTACAGCTAGTTCAACTCTAGTGTAAAATTATTTGAACTAGCTTGTAGAGCTTGTTAAACTCTAGTGTAAAATTATTTTTACTAGGTTATAGAGATAGTTCAACTCTATTGTAAAATTACTTGTACTAGGTTATAGAGCTAGTTCAACTCTAGTCTAAAACTATCTGAACTAGCCAGTAGAGCTAGTTCAACTCTAGTGTAAAATTATTTGAACTAGGTTATAGAGCTAGTTCCACTCTAGTGTAAAATTATTTGAACTAGCTTGTAGAGTTAGTTCAACTCTAGTGTAAAATTATTTGAACTAGGTTATAGATCTAGTTCAACCACAGTGTAATATTTTTTGAACAAGCTTGTAGAGCTAGTTCAACACTAGTGTAAAATTATTTGAACTAGCCTGTAGAGCTAGTTCAACTCTAGTGTAAAATTATTTGAACTAGCTTGTAGAGCTAGTTCAACTCTAGTGTAAAATTATTTGAACTAGGTAATAGATATAGTTCAACTCTAGTGTAAAATTATTTGAACTTGCTTGTAGAGCTAGTTCAACACTAGTGTAAAATTATTTGAACAAGCATGTAGAGCTAGTTCAACTCTAGTGTAAAATTATTTGAACTAGCTTGTAGAGCTTGTTCAACTCTAGTGTAAAATAATATTTACTAGGTTATAGAGATAGTTCAACTCTACTGTAAAATTATTTGTACTAGGTTATAGAGCTAGTTCAACTCTAGTCTAAAACTATTTGAAATAGCCTATAGTCTAGTTCAACTCTAGTGTAAAATTATTTGAAATAGCTTGTAGAGCTAGTTCAACTCTATTGTAAAATTATTTGTACTAGGTTATGGAGCTAGTTCAACTCTAGTGTAAAATCATTTGTACTAGGTTATAGAGCTAGTTCTACTCTAGTCCAAAATTATTTGAAGTAGCTTGTAGAACTAGTTCAACTCTGGTGTAAATTTATTTGAACTAGCTTGTAGAGTTAGTTCAACTCTAGTGTAAAATTATTTGAACTAGGTTATAGATCTAGTTCAACTCCAGTATAAAATTATTTGAACAAGCTTGTAGAGCTAGTTCAACTCTAGTGTAAAATTATTTGTAGTATGTTATAGAACTAGTTCAACTCTAGTGTAAAATTATTTGAACTAGCTTGTAGAGCTAGTTCAAATCTGGTGTGAAATTATGTGTACTAGGTTATAGAGCTAGTTCAACTCTAGTGTAAAATTATTTGAACTAGCTTGTAGAGCTAGTTTAACTCTAGTGCGAAATTATTTGTACTAGGTTATTGAGTGCTAGTTGAACGCTAGTGTAAAATTATTAGAACTAGCTTGTAGAGCTAGTTCAACACTAGTGCAAAATTATTTTAACTAGCCTGTAAAGCTAGTTCAACTCTAGTGTAAAATTATTTGAACTAGCTTGTAGAGATAGTTCAACTCTAGTGTAAAATTATTTGTACTAGGATATAGCGCTAGTTCTACTCTAGTGTAAAATTATTTGAACTAGCTTGCATAGCTAGTTCAAATCTAGTGTAAAGTTATTTGAACTAGCTTGTAGAGCTAGTTCAACTCTAGTGTAAAATTATTTGCACTAGGTTTTAGAGCTAGTTCTACTCTAGTGCAAAATTATTTGAACTAGCTTGTAGAGCTTGTTCAAGTCTAAAAGCTTGTATAGCTAGTTCAACTCTAGTGTAAAATTATTTGAACTAGCTTGTAGAGCTAGTTCAACTCTAGTGTAAAATTATTTGAAATAGGTTATAGATCTAGTTCAACTCTAGTCTAAAATTATTTGAACTATCTTGAAGAGCTAGTTCAACTCTAGTGTAAAATTATTTGTACTAGGTTATAGAGCTAGTTCTACTCTAGTCTAAAATTATTTGAACTAGCTTGTATAGCTAGTTCAACTCTAGTGTAAAATTATTTGAACTAGCTTGTAGAGTTAGTTCAACTCTAGTGTAAAATTATTTGTACTAGGTTATAAAGCTAGTTCAACTCTAGTGAAATTTTTTTTGTACTAGGTCATAGAGCTAGTTCTACTCTAGTGCAAAATTATTTGAACTAGCATGTAGAGCTTGTTCAACTCTAGTGTGAAATTATTTTTACTAGGTTATAGAGATAGTTCAACTCTAGTGTATAATTACTTGTAGTAGGTTATAAGCTAATTCAACTCTAGTCTAAAACTAGTTGTACTAGCCTGTAGGGCTAGTTCAACTCTAGTGTAAAATTATTTGAACTAGCTTGAAGAGCTAGTTCAACTCTAGTGTAAAATTATTTGAATTAGGTTATAGATATAGTTCAACACTAGTGTAATTATTTGTACTAGGTTATTGAGCTAGTTCTACTTTAGTGCAAAATTATTTGAACTAGCTTGTAGAGCTTATTCAACTCTACAAGCCTGTATAGCTAGTTCAACTCTAGTGTAAAATTATTTGAACTAGCTTGTAGAGCTAGTTCAACTCTAGTGTAAAATTATTTGAACTAGGTTATAGACCTAGTTCAAAACTAGTGTAAAATTACTTGTACTAGGTTATAGAGCTAGTTCTATTCTAGTGGAAAATTATTTGAACTAGCTTGTAGAGCTTGTTCAACTCTACAAGCTTGTATAGCTAGTTCAACTTTAGTGTAAAATTATTTGAACTAGCTTGTAGAGCTAGTTCAACTCTAGTGTAAAATTATTTGAACTAGGTAATAGATATAGTTCAACTCTAGTGTAAAATTATTTGAACTTTGTCGGGGGTTTGGTGCGACATATGCCAACAGATGGCTTATCATGGTGGGGGCGAGTAGAACATCGCCGGTGCCTGGAAACGGGATGAGGCGAAGAAATGCACGCCGGCAAATCTTACCTAGCTTCGGGGCTCTCCGGGGAGATAATACCCCTACTGCTGCTCTGTGGGGTCTCCGCATGATCACTATGGTCAAGTGTTTGAGCTGTGTATTGTGGTAGGAGAGGGCAAGGCTAGCTCTCGCCCTCTACCTGGTGAGGTATAGAACTACTGGGATCCAACCCTTTGCATGGGTGCCCTGGGGGGGTTATATAGGCCTACCCCCAGGGGTACAATGGTAATGTGACTAGGCGCGGCCCCAGCCGTCAGTGTCTCCGACCTCCGACTTCTCCGCCGACTGCTGGGGCCCGCCGGCTGGTGCGCCCCGCCGACTGGTCTGGTAGAGAGCCGACAGGTCGCGTCTGCCGCGGGCGAGTCTTGCCGGCTGCTGATTACTTTAGCCGTGCTCCTGATGATGCAAGCTTGGTCATGGGGTTGTGGCGACAGCCCCGCCGCCTGGTGGGCGATCACTGTGGCCACTCCCCCATCTCTTCTTGATTAATGGCGCGTGGGCCCGGGGGAGGGCTCGGCCGACTCCCCCGGGCCGACTCCCGTTGGGTCCGACTGGCGGTGCTCCCGACGTCTCCCGAGGTCTCACTGGCTGGTGGGCCCTACTGCCTCTAGGCCGTACAGACAAGCCGTCGTGGGCGCAGGACCATGCACAGTGGTGCTGATGTCAGGGCCGGCTGGGCAACAGTGCCACGCTGCGGGAAGATCTTCCCAAGTACGGCGCGTTGTAGCCATGCCTGCCCTTGGTAAGGGGCGGGGAGTGGGCTTCATTGTAGCCACACCCCGGCCCCGTCCCCCTCGATGAGGTCATGGTTTGTTGGAGTCGCCGGCCGACTCCCCAAAGCCGGCTTCTCTGGAAGTCGTCCCTGGGACTCAACCGTAAGCGGGCAGTCGGCCGCCTTGCCGTAGACTCCCCAGGAGGCCGCTCTTCGCCCTGTGGTCTTGCGGGGCGCAGCCTGCCCCGATGTCTTGAAAGGTCGTGGGGCTCGGGTTGGCTTACCCGTGGCCCATTACTCCGAGAGTAGTCCCCGAAGCTGGTGAGGCGCCGCGGACGATCGGCCGAGAAGCCTCAACAGTTTCTCTTTCCGGGCGCGACACATGGTCTTGATTGACTTCTGCCGGCTGACTAGAAGGAGTCGGACTCGCCCAACTCGGACTTACTCAATTCTGACTTGCTCAGTAGTTCGAACGTCGCGGCGGGATTTCAAGTGGCGTGCTAGCTAAGCTTCTAGGCCGCCGCCCGTTCCTGGCTTGTCACACGAGGGCACGTGGCCAGGCCGTTCTGCCATCCCGCGCGCGCGACGGGATAGGCCCATAGGCGGGGCCTGCCACTACCGCACCTCGGCGCCCGAGCGGATCCGCTACGGCCCTGGTGGGCGGTTGGGATTCCCGTGAAGTTACTGCGCGCAGTAACTTTACGTGGATCGTGATGGGTCGTGGGGCTACGGGCGCAGTAAATCCCCACGTCCGCCCCCTCGGCTTCGCAGCCCATAGGACTATAAGTAGGGGGAAGAAGGGGGCCACGCGCGCCCCTCCTTCCCACTACCTCTTGCTTCTTCCTCCTCGCAGCTCCTCGCTCTCCTGCTTCCTCTTCTCTCCTTCGCCTCGCCGCATGCCCAAGCTCTGGCGAACGCCGCGGTGATAGCTTCGCGATGAGCTCTTCCTCCGCTGCCGCGCCTCCCCCAGTGCGCTCCGGCACCTGGGACGGCTCTGAGGTCCACGAAGACCATATCGAGTTCCTCCGCCGGACCCCTTGGCTTCCTGGCGAGGATCGCGTGCAGGTGCGTCTCGCGCCGGAGGGGGAGATTTCCCCCGCCCCGCGGGAGTGCGAGCAGGTCATCTTCTGCTCGCACTGCCTGCGCGGGCTGGGGCTGCCGACGAGTAGCTTCCTCCGGTCGTTTATGGAGTTTTACGGACTCCAGCCGCACCACCTCACCCCCAACACAGTGGTGCTGCTGTCCGCCTTCGTGGCTCTGTGCGAGGGCTTCCTTGGAGTCCTCCCCACCCTCGAGCTCTGGGGGGAGTTCTTTTTCTCCAAGCTCGGCACCCAGGCCCCGGGCATGCCGGCTTAGTGCGACACCTTCATCGCCGTGCGAAGGACAGGAGCCGACAACCACTTCCCCTCCGTCTCGCTGCTGAAGTCGGTGAAGATGTGGCAGCGGTCCTACTTCTATGTCAGGAACATCGCCACGAGGGGCGACTGGGTTAATCTGCCGGCTTTCGAAGCCGGCCCGCCGGCTGGCAGACTGCCCAACTGGTCGTACCGGGCCAGGTCGCTGACGCCAGCGGGAGCCGGCGCCATCACGCGACTCCGAGTGCTGACGCAGTCGGAGGGTCTGACTGGCCCGGACCTGCTGGCCGCCTTCGTCTTGCGCCGAGTTCTCCCACTCCAAGGCCGCCCTCACCTGATATGCCAGATGAGCGGGGGCCGCGACCCGAGTCGGATGTGCACCAAGGACATGCCTCACAAAGAGGTGGCCCTGATGGTGAACTACCTCTCAGACAACAGGCTCCCGGAGGACTGGCGATTCGGCAAGGAGCCATATTCCCGCGCCAACCCCCCGCCCGTGGTGAGTCGCCTTTCTTTTCTTTGGATTGTCTTCTTCTTGCCGAGTCTTGTTCTAATCAGTCTGCTTTTTGGTTAGAATCCCCTTCTTCACCCACCAGCCGGCACCTCGGGGCTGGCCCGTGAGTTCGCCGCCGATCGGGCGGAGAGCGACGTCGACGACCCCGATCTGGGGGCGGCGGCTCTAGAAGACGACGCTGAGGGAGGAGGAGGAGGGACGACAGGCGACTTCAGGCCCTCGGCTACCTTCACCGACTGGCCTGAAGACGATGCCGAGGGAGGAGTCGCCCCTCACCATCGGCCAGGAGCCAGCCAGCCGGGCGCGGGCTCTTCTGCCGCGTCGGGCACTCCAGGCGGCTGGAAGAAGTGCCGGGCTGCGCCGACTTTGTTTGGCAGCCGGCCTAAGAAGCCCAAGGGCTCGGCTGCGGCGACCCGGCGGGACGAGGCAGCCGCGAAGGCCATCCGCTTCCGTAAGGAAGTGAAGAAGCCACCGTTGGTCTCTGCGTGAGTATTCTGACTTCAAAGTTTATTCTTTCTTCGTGTTTTGTCTGAGTCTCTGCTCGCCCTTATTTCTTCAGGGCTCCCCTCTCTCTTGAGCGGGTCGCCGCCGCCTCTGTCATGGGGTCAGGGGGACGCCCGCCACCACTCGGCGGATAGACCCCGCTGCCGACTTCTGGGAGGCGACGGAGTGGAATGCGCAGGAGAAGCGCAATGAAGAAGAAGCCCTCCGCCTGGAGAAGGCGGAGGCCTCCGCCAAGAAAAAACTAGCGGAGGCCGAAGCCGCCGCCGCAGCAAAGCAGCAGGCTGAGGAAGCCGCACACCGCCAGGCGGCCTTGCTTGTTACCCTGCTAAACTCTGCGCCGCCGCCGCCGGAGTTCACGGGGCAGACCGGAGGAGCCGGCGGGGAGAACCTCGCCGAGGAGAGGGAAGGCGGCGAGCCCTCTACTCCGGGCGCGAACATTCCGCTGCCGCCTCCGCCACCGTCTGAAGGCGTGTGAGGCGAGCAGCCAGCGGACCCTCCGGTGCCGCCGACCGAAGAAGAGGCCGTGGCGAGGCTACTCCTCCAGGTCGGCTCGCCAGCGCACCGTCGTCTGGAGAACGCGACTTCGGCACCCCGCCCCCTGGAGGCCGGCACCGCCAGCTCCGCGGCTCTAGACGCCGAGGCGACGAGCGCCGCACCTGTTGGGTGGGTGCGGGGAGGCGGCACAGGGCCGCTGAACCGGGCGCTCCTGGACGTCCAGGCGAAGCTCCGCACTGAGGGCGACGCCCTCCAGAGCTGCACCAAGGCGTTCCTGGCGTCGCGGATGGCCGTCCGGGTATGTCTTTTCTTTGAGCCTTTATTTTTCTTGTTCCTCTCTATGGGGGCGCGCCAGTGCACCCACTGGGTGTAGTCCCCGAGTTTCGGGTCGGCTACTGAGCAGGCGGTCCGGAACTCCAATTTGATGAACTTCTGGGTACTAACTTTGTCTGAAATGCTTGTTGCAGGACTACCACAACCTCCATGTCACCGCCTTCAACCGTATTGTTAAAGAGTTGGGCAAGCGGACCGCCGACTTGGCGGAGAGCCGTAGTAAGTCCTTCTCCTTTTTCTCTTCTCTGCGGGGGCGCGCTAGCTCACCCGCAGGCTGTAGTTCCCGAGATTCGGGCCGACTGCTGAGCAGTCGGGCCGGATCTCCCCGGCGACCTACTTTATTGACGAGTGTTGTCTTTCTTTCTTTCCTTCAGGGGCAACGCTGCTCTTCAAAAGCAGGTGAGCAAAGCCAACTCCGCCCTGCTCGCCAAAGGGGAGGAGTGCGGCAAGCTCGCCGTGGAGCGCGATCTGCTGACCACTCAGTTGGCAGAGCAGAAGGGGCTGCTCGCGAAGTCGCAGAGGGAGGCGGAGGAGATGGAGGCCGCCCTCCTGGCCGAGTTCGTGAGCGAGCGCTCTTCCTGGTCTGACAAGGAGGCGATGCTGTCCTCCGGCTTCCACGAGATCGAAGACATCGTTGATGGCGAGTCTCTTTGTTTTCTTTCTTTGAGCCGCCGACCTAGGTCGTGCCGACTCCTGGTTTTTGACTCGCTTTTTTGTTTCTTCGTGTCTTTTGCAGACTTCTTCCCTGGGCAGTCTCAGGCCGCTATCCAAGCCATCGAGGCCGATCGTGCAAGTCGGAGGGCGGAGGGCGCAGAGATCGCCACCGATGCCCCCCGAACTCTTGATGAGCACATTTTGAGTATCGATGCTCGCCTCCGGCCGGCTCACCGGATGCTGCGCCGGCTTCAGCGTGTCGGCGCCCAGGTGATCTCTGCCCTTTGGCCAGATACGCAGGCTCCGCGCACCCCCAGCCTGACGGCCAACTGGTTGTAAGTCGCGGCTGGTCGCCTCAAGGCCTGGAAGGGCTCTTCGGCCCGGGCTGGAGCACGCCGGGCCTTGGAGTTCGTCAAGGCGTGGTACCCGGGGCTGGATCTAGACCGGTTGGCCATGCTTCGGTCGAAGGCCCAGCCGGAGCTGGCGGCTGTGGAAGACGCCCTCGTCAAGCATGCTGCAGCGATCGCCGAGTACACCAACACGAGCATCTTCATCCCTGAGCAGTCTGAAGACGGCGAGGAGGTCCCGCTGGAGTGGTTTGGGATGAACCCAGACTACAATGAAGACTCACCGGAGGTGATCGGCTCCAGCGTCGAGGAGGAGGACGAGGCGGAGGATGAGGGCGAGGCGGAGGCACCAGAAGACGGAGCAGACGGCCAGCCTCAGCTCAACCGCGCCTCCAGCAACGAGTCGCGTGCGACCGATCCGACTGCTGCCGGAGGCGATCAAGCCTAGACTAGCCGGTCGACCGCCCCGACGACTGACGCTGGCGCCTCCTCCGACCCCCTGACTCCGTCTGCCGCCACCTAAGCTGCCGCTGTGTCTTTTGTTTAATCTATTTCAGTAGTCTTTTGAAGAACTTGTTAATTCGCACAATTCCACCTGCGGGGTGTATTCTGAACCTCTACTTGACAATTCGGCCAAGGGCGTGTGTTATATATATATATATGTCTATCTTTTCTTGCTCATTGTTCTTTTGGCTGTTTTCCTTTGCATCTTTCTCCGAGTTGCCTGCCTTGCCAATCGGACAGCCGCTCTGCAGACTGTTGCTGGATCAAGTACTAGGCTACTCTGGGAAAGCAAGTACTTAGCCGATTTAAGATTGTTTAAGCAAGTTGGATAGAAAACGACAATCCGACTGTCCGAGAGTTAGTTTGCGAGAAGGGCTTGGAAGCCGTCTTGAGCTATGTTTTACGCTTTGAGTCCCTAGACATTTTTCATGCGATCACCCATTCTACCTTACCTCTGCCCACCGTACAGTCGCTCTGCGAGCTGCGGCTTCTGACAGAAGACGGCTTAGATGTTACACACTACTTGTCCGGCTGCAGGAAGCATTTCATAGTGCAAGGCGGCAAGTCCCCGGGCCGACTTGTCGAGGCCGGTGCCAAGCGGCATGACAAAGAGTAACATACTTGTAGGCATAATTTTTATCATATAGACAAAAGAGGGCAATCCCCGAGCTCGTCTCGGGGGGCCCGAAGTCTTGGTACTTTAATACAAAGGGTAGCGTGGTACATACTGCATCAACTGTAAAATCTTCGGAGAAGATTTGCATTCCATGGCCGCTCTGTCTCCTTGACGGAGTCGGAGCATCGATTAGGTAGTAGGAGTCGTTGCCTAGTACTTTGCTGATGATGAAAGGGCCTTCCCAAGGCGGCGACTGCTTGTGATGGCTGGCTGTTTGCTGGATCAGCCGGAGTTCAAGGTCGCCTTCTTGGAAAGATCTTGGCCTGACCTTCCTGTTGTGGTATCGGCGCAGGCTCTGCTGGTAGATGTTAGACCGGTTGAGTGCCAATAGCCGGCCCTCTTCCAGCAAATCGACACCATCTTGTCGTGCTTCTTCTGCTTCCTCCTCGGTGTACATGGTGGCTCATGGGGAGTCGAACTCTATGTCCATTGGGATGACAACTTCGGCACCGTAGACGAGGAAGAAGGGCGTGAAGCCGGTTGACTTATTTGGAGTCGTGCGCAGACTCCAGAGGACGGCTGGCAGCTCATCGAGCCAGCAGCCAGCCGAGTGCTCCAGAGGCTCGATCAGCCGAGGCTTGATGCCGGACAGGATGAGGCCGTTTGCTCGCTCCACTTGGCCGTTTGACTGCGGGTGGGCGATGGACGCTAGGTCCAGTCGGATGCCCTGTGTTGCGCAGAAATGGGCCAAGGCGCCTTTGGCAAAATTTGTGCCATTGTCGGTGATGATGCTGTGTGGTATGCCGTACTGAATTGTGATATCGGTGATGAAGGTCACGGCAGTCAGACCGTTCAGTTTCTTGATTGGCTTCACTTCCACCCACTTGGTGAACTTGTCTACTGCGACAAGTAGGTGAGTTAGACCACCTCGTGCTGTTTTGAATGGTCCCACCATGTCTAGACCCCAAACTACGAAAGGCCAAGCAATGGGGATGGTCTTGAGCGCGGAAGCCGGCTGGTGCGGCTTGGAGCTGAACTTCTGGCACCCTTTGCATTTTTGGACCAACTCCTTGGCCTCTTCCAAGGCAGTCAGCCAAAAGAAACCGTGCCGAAAAGCTTTGGCGACAAGTGCTCTTAAAGCCGCATGGTGGCCACATTCGCCTTGATGGATGTCTTTGAGGATTGCCTGGCCTTGCTCTGGCTCTACGCAGCACTGGTAGACACCAGTGACGCTGTGCCTGACCAGCTCTCTGTTGATTATGGTATAGGTTGCTACCCGGCGTTGTACTTGCCGAGCTGAGGTCTCATCAGTTGGTAGCTCTTTGTTCACCAGAAATTTGAGGATGGGCTGGGCCCATGAGGGTGCTTTTATTTTGTCGACTATCAGAACTACAACTTGGACGAGGGCGGCTGGGCTGGGAGGCGGCGGGCTGGAGTCAACAACCGCTTGTTGGGCTGATGAAGTCCCCAGGCCGACTGGCTCGGTCCTTGGGCCGAGTTCTGGAATCTTCAAGTCCGTCACCACAGTCCCCGGGCCGGGCTCGACTGTGGCAGCTTTGGAGTCGCCCGCCAAAGTCCCCGTTCTGACTGCCGGAACTCTAGAGTCGGGTCCGCCGTCTTCGGGAGGAGCCGGCACAAAGATGGAGTCTCATGCTGGTGAAGGCTTGACAGACGGCTTGAGGAGGCGTTGAAGGGCGACGCCAGATGGTATTGCTTGGCGGGTAGAGCCGATTCGTGCCAAGGCGCCTGCTTGGTCATTGTTGTTTCTTGGCACATGGAGGAACTCGCACCCTTCGAAATACCCGCTGAGTTGCTGCACGAGGAAACGGTAGCTCGCCATGTTTGCGTCCTTGGCGTCCCAGTCGCCAGACGACTGCTGGACCACTAAGTCCGAGTCGCCATAACACAAGATCCGGCGGATGCCAAGTTCTTTGGCAAGCCGGAGCCCGTGAATGAGCGCCTCGTACTCGGCCACGTTGTTGGAGGTGGCAAAAAGGATTTGCAGTGCATATTTGAGCTTGTTGCCTTTGGGAGAGGTGAGGACGACGCCGGCTCCCAAGCCGGTGCGCATCTTGGAGCCGTCGAAGTGCATCCGCCAATGGGTGGAGTCAGGTGCTGGAGGCAGGTACTGGGTCTCGGCCCAGTCGACGAGGAAGTCGGCCAGTGCTTGTGATTTGATAGCGGTGCGGGGCTGGTAGTAGATGGTGTAAGGAGCCAGCTCTATGGCCCATTTGGCCACTCGACCAGAGGCATCACGGCTGCCGATGATCTCGGCAAGTGGAGCCGTGTAGACCACCATGATTTGATGTTCTTGAAAGTAAGGCTTCAATTTCTTGGCAGCAAAGTGCATGCCATAGCACATCTTCTGGTAGTGGGGGTAGTTCTGCTTGGAGGTCGACAGTACCTCGCTTAGGTAATATACTGGTCTCTGGACAGGTAGCACCTTGCCTTCCTCCTTGCGCTCTACTACAATGACTGTGCTGACTACTCGGCTGGTGGCGGCGATGTACAGGAGCATAGGTTCCTTGGGAGTCGGAGCCGCCAGGACGGGTGGAGTAGTCAGCATCTTCTTCAACTGGTGGAAAGCTTCATCCGCCTTATGGTTCCACTCGAAAAAGTGGTCTTCTTCATGAGTTGGTATAAGGGGAGAGCTTTCTCGCCCAGCCGACTGATGAATCAGCTGATGGACGCCAAGTAGCCGGTGAACTTCTACACATCCAGCAGTCGGCTAGGTACCTCCATTCTCTCGATGGCCTTGGTTTTTACTGGGTTGCATTCTACGCCGCGTTCAGAGACCAGGAAACCTAGCAGCTGGCCGGCTGGTACTCCGAAGACACACTTCTTGGGGTTGAGCTTGATCTGGAACCGGCGCAGGTTCTCAAAGGTCTCCTTGAGGTCTTCCAGCAATGTTCCTCGCTTTTCCGTCTTCACCACCATGTCGTCCACGTAAACGTGGGCGTTCCTACCGAGCTGCTTGAGGAGGCACTTCTGCATGCAACGCTGAAAGGTGGCGCCGGCATTCCTCAAGCCGAACGTCATGGTGAGGTAGTAGAATGCTCCAAACGGTGTGATGAAGGCGGTCTTCAATCTATCAGCCGGGCTCAACTTGATCTGGTGATATCCTGAGTACGCATCCAAGAAACTCAACAGCTCACATCTGGCTGTGGAGTCTATCACCTGATCAATTCTCAGCAGAGCAAACGGGTCCTTGGGGCAGGCCTTGTTGAGGCTCGTGTAGTCAATACATATTCGCCATTGCTTGTTCTTCTTTAGCACCAGGACCGGATTTGCCAGCCACTCCGGGAAGAAAACTTCCATAATGAAGCCGACTGCTAGGAGTCGGGCTATCTCTTCTCCGACAACTCTTCTCTTCTTTTCTGATAAGCGATGCAGGGGCTGCTTGACCGTCTTTGCATCAGATCGGATGTGTGACTTGTGCTCGGCGAATTCCGTCGGCACACCTGGCATGTCTTTGGGAGACCATGCGAAGATGTCCCGATTCTCACGGAGGAAATCGACGAGCTCGCCTTCCTATTTGCTGTCGAGGTTTGCACCTACGATGGCGTACCTCTTTGGGTGCTCCGGATCCAAGGGTATCTTCTTTGTCTCTTTGGCCGGCTTGAACGAACCTTCGGCTTCCGACTCCTTCGGGTCAGGCGATATCTCCGGCTGCTTGCCAGCCATCGCCACAGCTCGCTCAAGGAGTCGCTTCTCGGCCGCAATCACCAGGGACTCGGCCAGCCGACTGCTCTCGGTCGTGCAAGCGGACGACTTCCGGTAGTCGCCGGCCACAGTCAGAATTCCCCTGGAACTAGGCATCTTCATCTTGAGGTAGGCGTAGTGTGGGACCGCCATGAACTTGGCCAAGGCGGGCCGGGCAAGTAGCGCATGGTATGGGCTCTCAAGGTCCACCACCTCAAACCAAACAGACTCTCTTCGGAAGTGATCTTTGTCCCCAAAGAGGACGTCAATCAGGATCTTGCCGATTGGTGAACAGGAAAGCCCAGGAACAATGCCTTGGAACATAGTCTGGCTGTTCTGAAGCTGTCTCTTCTTGATTCCTAACTTCTCCATGGTGTCCTTGTACAGGATGTTGATGCTGCTGCCCCCATCTACCAGAACTCGCGAGAAACGCGCGGCCCGTTTGTCCGTGGCAAAGGTGGCGTCCAGGACCAAGGCATAGGAGCCCGGACTCGGCATCACTTCTGGATGGTCAGCCCTGCTCCAGCTGATGGGCCTCTCTGACCAGTGCATGAACTCTGGCGTCTCTGAGGCTACCGTGTTCACCTCTTGTCGCTGCAGCCGCCTGCTGCGTCGATCGTCAGCCACACTGGTGAACACCACATAGGCTCCGTGCTCTTCAGGGTACTCGTCTTGTACTGCACCGACTGACCTGACTGCCGGCTGCTGGGGCGGAGGCGGAGGCGGCTGCCCAGCAGGCGGGGGTGGCAGGAGGCCGTCTCCCTTGGCGATCCTGGTGAGCCAGTGGAACTTCCGGGTGGTGTGATTCGATGGCTTCGCGCCGCTGTGGAACTTGCAAGGTCCATCCAAGGTCTGCTCATAGGAGAAGGTCGGCAACCAGTTCGGCTTGCCGCCTTTCTGTCGCTTGGGTGGAGGCTGCTCTTCTGGCTGCTGGGCTTCGACGGTCGCGACCAGCCGACTGTTGGAAGCCGGCTGTGGGGCCTTGCGCTTGTGGTCGCCCTGCTTTTGTCGTCGGCCGGCGTCTACTGCCGGAGTTCTTGGAGCCTGAGGAGCTACCTTGCCAGTCATGCTGATTTGAATTTCCGTTTTCATGGAGGAGTCGGCCGTAGCGTACTTGTCCGCTATGATCAGCAGCTCGTCGAGGGTTTCTGGCTCGTCGCAGAGGAGCTTGTGTTTGAGGAGGGTGCCTTCTCGGCACCTGGCTGTGAAGTACTCGATGGCCTGCACCTCGTGCATGCCCTCGCAGGAGTTCCGGAGCTCAGCCCAACGCGTGAGGTAGTCGCGAGTCGACTCATCAGGACCTTGCACACATAGGGAGAGCTGGCGAGGCTTGGGAGGACGCTTGTACGTGCTGGTGAAGTTGCGAATGAATGCTTCGGTGAAGTCGACCCAGCTGTTGATGCTGCGGGGCTTTAGGCTGTTCAGCCATGTCCGGGCCGTGCCGTGGAGCATGAGCGGAACGTACTTTACGGCGACACGCTTGTTGCCGTTTGCTATGCTGACAGCCGTGGAGTAGTCGACTAGCCAGTCTTCCGGCTTCACAGAGCCGGTATATTTGGGCGTGTCTCTTGGGAGCGTGAACCCTCTGGGAAAGGGCTCATCCCGAATGCGGGGCCCGAAACAAGGCGGACCCAGCTCGTCTTCTTCTTCCAGCGCCAGGGACTGGTGAAGTCAGTCGATCCGGTGGCGGGTGTCATTCTCCCCAACTCCTTCTCGGTGGCCAAGGCGGTCATCGAGAGCCGGATGGTCAACAGGCGGTGGGGAGACTTGCCTCTCCTTGCGGGAAGGGGGAGGCGGACAGTCGTCCCGTCGTTCCACTGTTCTCGGGCGGCCGTCTCGGTCGCGCTCTATGGTAATCTGAGTCCGCCTGTGGCTGACAACCGGCTCCTTGTCCTTCCTTCCTCGGGTACCGCCAGTCGGCGTCCGAGATGTCGCGCCTTGATCTTGGTGCGGGTCATCGTTTGGCCGTTGCGGTGCCTCCGTGCGGCAGCCGGCCTCGTTCTGCGTGGCGGCCGCGTCGAGGAGCCGCTGGACTCGCTCCATCATGAGGCGGCGCTCTTTGCCCTCGAAATTGTCCAGCTCATCCGCCGCTGCCTGGGCGGCTCGGATGTTCTCCGCTGGCGTGGCATACACGGGGCGGCTAGCACCAAACAGGCTGGCAATGGCTACGCCGCGCTGCTGAACCGCGCCAAGGCGGCTGGGCCCTGCCGGAGCCGGCGAGCCGCCAACAGCGCGATCCATCTCCCGCTGGTAAGCTTCTGACAAGCGTCTCATGCTGGCTAGCTTCTTTGCACCTTCAACAAGCTGAAGGCGGCGTGCTTCTAACGTCTCTGCGTCAGCATCTTCTGGAATGGGCGCAGCTAGGTCTTGCAGCGCCGCGCCGAGTGAGTCGGGCACCCTTCCACCAGGGAACTCATCATGACTGATGACCAACACCTCAGTGACGGTGCTCCCGTCGCTCTCCGCGTGGGGGAGAGGTTCGTCGTAGACCACCACATTGGAGGGGAAAGCGTCGACCGACACAGTGTCGGAGTCGACCAGCATCGGGTCGGTGGAGCCTACGGACTCCAAGTCTACGGCAGGCTCACCGGAAACGTGGAGTTGATCGAGGAGGCCCGCGAGGAGGTTTTTGGGGCCGCCTATGCCTGCGTCGGACGCAGGTTCGTCGGGGAGGCGGACCTCGCCGACAAGTTCGGCCAAGGAGCTGGCTGCGCAGGCGATCTCCATGCCGCGCAGCGCGTCGACACAAACTTCGTCTGGCGTGCCTGGCTGGCTGCGCTCGCCATGGAGGAAAAGGGTTCCCGTCCAGAACAGGTCTCCGGACGGTGGTGCACCATGCCCCACGGTGGGTGCCAAATGTCGGGGGTTTGGTGCGACATATGCCAACGGATGGCTTATCATGGTGGGGGCGAGTAGAACGTCGCCGGTGCCTGGAAACGGGATGAGGCGAAGACATGCACGCCGGTGAATCTTACCCAGCTTCGGGGCTCTCCGGGGAGATAATACCCCTACTGCTGCTCTGCGGGGTCTCCGCATGATCACTATGGTCAAGTGTTTACACGGTTGCTCCTTGAGCTGTGTATGGTGGTAGGAGAGGGCAAGGCTAGCTCTCTCCCTCTACCTGGTGAGGTATAGAACTACTGGGATCCAACCCTTTGCATGGGTGCCCTGGGGGGTTTATATAGGCCTACCCCCCAGGGGTATAATGGTAATGTGACTGGGCGCGGGCACATCCGTCAGTGTCTCCGACCTCCGACTTCTCTGCCAACTGCTGGGGCCCGCCGGCTGGTGGGCCCCACCGACTGGTCTGGTACGGAGCCGACAGGCCGCGTCCGCCGCGGGCGGGTCTTGCTGGCTGCTGATTACTGTAGCCGTGCTCCTGATGATGCAAGCTTGGTCATGGGGTCGGGGCGACAGCCCCGCCGCCTGGCGGGCGATCACTGTGGCCACTCCCCCATCTCTTCTTGATTAATGGCGCGTGGGCCCGGGGGAGGGCTCGGCCGACTCCCCCGGGCCGACTCCCATTGGGTCCGACTGGCGGTGCTCCCGCCGTCTCCCGAGGTCTCGCTGGTTGGTGGGCCCTGCTACCTCCAGGCCGTACAGACAAGCCGTCGTGGGCGCAGGACCAGGCACAGTGGTGCTGATGTCAGGGCCGGCTGGGCAACAGTGCCACGCTGCTGGAAGATCTTCCCAAGTACGGCGCACTGTAGCCATGCCTGCCCTTGGTAAGGGGCGGGGAGTGGGCTTCATTGTAGCCACGCCCCAGCGCCGTCCCCCTCAATGAGGTCACGGTTTGTTGGAGTCGCCGGCCGACTCCCCAAAGCCGGCTTCTCTGGAAGTCATCCCTGGGACTCGGCCGTAAGCGGGCAGTCGGCCGCCTTGCCGTAGACTCCCCAGGAGGCGGCTCTTCGCCCTGTGGTCTTGAGGGGCGCAGCCTGCCCCGATGTCTTGAAAGGTCGTGGGGCTCGGGTTGGCCTACCCGTGGCCCATTACTCGGACAAACTTGCTTGTAGAGCTACTTCAACACTAGTGTAAAATTATTTGAACAAGCATGTAGAGCTAGTTCAACTCTAGTGTAAATTTTTTTGAACTAGCTTGTAGAGCTTGTTCAACTCTAGTGTAAAATAATATGTACTAGGTTATAGAGATAGTTCAACTCTACTGTAAAATTATTTGTACTAGCTTATAGAGCTAGTTCAACTCTAGTCTAAAACTATTTGAAATAGCCTATAGAGCTAGTTCAACTCTAGTGTAAAATTATTTGAAATAGCTTGTAGAGCTAGTTCCACTGTATTGTAAAATTATTTGTACTAGATTATAGAGCTAGTTCAACTCTAGTGTAAAATCATTTGTACTAGGTTATAGAGCTAGTTCTACTCTAGTCCAAAATTATCTGAAGTAGCTTGTAGAACTAGTTCAACTCTAGTGTAAAATTATTTGAACTAGCTTGTAGAGTTAGTTCAACTCTAGTGTACAATATTTGAACTAGGTTATAGATCTAGTTCAACTCCAGTATAATATTATTTGAACAAGCTTGTAGAGCTAGTTCAACTCTAGTGTAAAATTATTTGTAGTACGTTGTAGAGCTAGTTCAACTCTAGTGTAAAATTATTTGAACTAGTTTGTAGAGCTAGTTCAAATCTGGTGTGAAATTATGTGTACTAGGTCATAGAGCTAGTTCAACTCTAGTGTAAAATTATTTGAACTAGCTTGTAGAGCTAGTTCAACTCTAGTGCGAAATTATTTGTACTAGGTTATTGAGTGCTAGTTGAACGCTAGTGTAAAATTATTAGAACTAGCTTGTAGAGCTAGTTCAACACTAGTGTAAAATTATTTTAACTAGCCTGTAGAGCTAGTTCAACTCAAGTGTAAAATTATTTGAACTAGCTTGTAGAGATAGTTCAACTCTAGTGTAAAATTATTTGTACTAGGTTATAGCGCTAGTTCTACTCTAGTGTAAAATTATTTGAACTAGCTTGTATAGCTAGTTCAAATCTAGTGTAAAGTTATTTGAACTAGCTTGTAGAGCTAGTTCAACTCTAGTGTAATATTATTTGTACTAGGTTATAGAGCTAGTTCTACTCTAGTGCAAAATTATTTGAACTAGCTTGTAGAGCTTGTTCAAGTCTAAAAGCTTGTATAGCTAGTTCAACTCTAGTGTAAAATTATTTGAAATAGCTTGTGGAGCTAGTTCAACTCTAGTGTAAAATTATTTGAACTAGGTTATAGATCTAGTTCAACTCTAGTCTAAAATTATTTGAACTAGCTTGAAGAGCTAGTTCTACTCTAGTGTGAAATTATTTGTACTAGGTTATAGAGCTAGTTCTACTCTAGTCTAAAATTATTTAAACTAGCTTGTATAGCTAGTTCAACTCTAGTGTAAAATTATTTGAACTAGCTTGTAGAGCTAGTTCTACTCTAGTGTAAAATTATTTGTGTACTAGGTTATAGAGCTAGTTCTAGTCTAGTGCAAAATTATTTGAACTAGTTTGTAGAGATAGTTCAATTATAATGTAAAATTATTTGTACTAGGCTATAGAGCTAGTTCAACACTAGTCTAAAACTATTTGAACTAGCCTGTAGAGCTAGTTCAAATCTAGTGTAAAATTATTTGAACTAGCTTGTAGAGCTAGTTCAACTCTAGTGTAAAATTATTTGTACTAGGTTATAAAGCTAGTTCAACTCTAGTGTAAAATTATTTGTACTAGGTTATAGAGCTAGTTCTACTCTAGTGCAAAATTATTTGAACTAGCATGTAGAGCTTGTTCAACTCTAGTGTGAAATTATTTTTACTAGGTTATAGAGATAGTTCAACTCTAGTGTATAATTACTTGTAGTAGGTTATAGAGCTAGTTCAACTCTAGTCTAAAACTATTTGAACTTGCCTGTAGAGCTAGTTCAACTCTAGTGTAAAATTATTTGAACTAGCTTGAAGAGCTAGTTCAACTCTAGTGTAAAATTATTTGTAGTAGGTTACAGAGCTAGTTCAACTCTAGTGTAAAATCATTTGTACTAGGTTATAGAGCTAGTTCTACTCTAGTGCAAAATTATTTGAACTAGCTTGTAGAGCTAGTTCAACTCTACAAGCTTGTATAGCTAGTTCAACTCTAGTGTAAAATTATTTGAACTAGCTTGTAGAGCTAGTTCAACTCTTGTGTAAAATTATTTGAACTAGGTTATAGATCTAGTTCAACTCCAGTGTAAAATTATTTGAACAAGCTTGCAGAGCTTGTTCAACTCTAGTGTAAAATTATTTGAACTAGCTTGAAGAGCTTGTTCAACTCTAGTGTAAAATTATTTGTACTAGGTTACAGAGCTAGTTCAACTCTAGTGTAGAATCATTTGTACTAGGTTATAGAGCTAGTTCTACTCTAGTGAAAAATTATTTGAACTAGCTTGTAGAGCTAGTTCAACTCTACAAGCTTGTATAGCTAGTTCAACTCTAGTGTAAAATTATTTGAACTAGCTTGTAGAGCTAGTTCAACACTTGTGTAAAATTATTTGAACTAGGTTATAGATCTAGTTCAACTCCAGTGTAAAATTATTTGAACAAGCTTGCAGAGCTAGTTCAACTCTAGTGTAAAATTATTTGAACTAGCTTGTAGAGCTAGTTAAACTCTAGTGTAAAATTATTTGTACTAGGTTATTGTGACGCCCTCGATTCAGTCGTACACTAATCATACACGCGAATGTGTACGATCAAGATCAAGGACTCACAGGAGGATATCACAACACAACTCTAGACACAAATTAAAATAATACAAGCTTTATATTACAAGCCAGGGGCCTCGAAGGCTCGAATACATAAGCTCAAAAACACAAGAGTCAGCGGCAGCAACAATATCTGAGTATAGACATGAGTTAAACAAGATTGCCTTAAGAAGACTAGCACAAAAGCAGCAACGATCGAAAAGGCAAGGCCTCCTGCCTGGGAGCCTCCTAACTACTCCAAGTCGTCAGCGGTCGTCACGTAGTAGTAGGCATCCTCCGGGTAGTAGTAGTCATCAGTGGCGTCGTCTGGCTCCTGGGATCCGTCATCTGGTCGCAACAATCGGGTATGGGGGAAAAAGCAGTAGAAAAGCAACCGTGAGTACTCATCCAAAGTACTCGCAAGACTTACATCAGATCTAAACTAAGTATGCATCTGTATTAAAGGAATGGGTTGTATCTATGGACTAAACTGCAGAATGCCAGAAGGTAAGGGGAAAGCCTAGCCTATCGAAGACTAGCATCTTCTAGAAACCACCATCTTGCAGCAACAGGAGGGAGTAGAGTAGCATAAAGTAAAGTAGTAGTAGTGTTATCAACCTCGGCCAGAGATCCTTTCTTGACTCCCTGCGAGAAAGCAATCCCAGAGCCATACTATCCAGTTATCATCACAATCCAATTCTCATCAGCATCCAGTTCTCATCACAAGTATCCAGTCCTAGTTGTATCGATCGGGATACAACTCCAAGTGTCCGTTACCGTAGGACAGGCTATCGATAGATGTTTTCTTCCCTGCATGGGTGCACCAACTTACCCACCACGCTCGATTAACTCCGGCCGTACACACTTTCCTGGGTCATGCTTGGCCTCGGCCAAGCAATACGCCGCAACCCGACCTAGGCTTAATAGAGAGGCCAGCACGCCGGACTAAACCTATGCCCCCAAGGGTCATGGGCCATCTCCTCGGGAACTCCTGCACGTTGCGTACGCGGCCGGTGAGCAGACCTAGCTACCTCCTTCTACAAGGTAGGTGCTTACCAGTCCAACCCGGCGCGCGCCGCTCAGTCGCTGACGTCTATTAAGCTTCGGCTGATGCATACGACGCATAACGCCCATACTATGCCCACGTGATGGTTAGTGCTATCAGGCCAGAGGCCCCTCGGATCAAATATCCAAATCGTAGTGGATTAGGAACGCGCGGTAACAAGAAGAGACTCACGAAAGATGTGACCCCGTCACCCCGTCTCGAGTACTTGCAGCAAGGGCTAAGAATGCCCGGCCACGCCTCGTAAGTATCTCGCGGGCACCTTCCAGGTCAACCCAACTCCACGTCACTCACGGGTACCCCTCAGGGTCGACCCGCCTATCCAAGTAACAACTATAAAGTCCAAGTATCCGTGTGTGCAAACATCAAGGGGAAAACCCGAGGAATCACCCTCGGTAAATTCCACTCGACGTAATCATCAAGGTGAACGTAAGAGGATCCACCCTCGAGGTTCACACTTGAGGGGTTGCATGACAGAGCCGTATCGGAAGTGGTTAAGGAGGAAATCACCCTCGATGACCATGACCGATTAGCTACACTACAGAGGTCTCATCAGGAGTGATGTATGAGGTTCCACCCTCGGCACTCGATGGTAACTCTGCAGAGTCGTTCAACTAGGGGGGTGATGTGCGGTGTCGGGGCCTGGACGTCGATCACGTTGATCGAGTCATCAAACATAAAGTGAGGCAACTGAGACAAGGTGGGGGTCACTGATGGATCACTAACCAACCTATACTAAGCAGTTTAGGACAAGCAGGTAAGGTATGAAAGCAGGTAACAACAACAGGCTATGCATCAGAGTAGGATCATACAGAAAGCAGTAGCAGTTCTAATGCAAGCAGGGGTCATCGGTGACGTAGTCGATCACGGAGGCAACATCAGTCTCGGGGTCTACCGGAGAGAAGAGGGGGAAGAAACAGTAAATATAAAGCAAACATAGCATCACAAAGCATAACGTGGCAATATGTTGTGCCGGGTGTGACCTAATGCATGGCTACACGATATAGGTGAAGGGGGAATTCAACCGGGAATGTACTCCCGGTTCCGGACCTGTGTCAGACAAATGACTGGAGGGGGAATGTTCCATGTTCAGATAGTTAGAGGCATCTGACAGGTAAACAGACCACGTATTCGGATTCGTCTCGTCGTTCTGAGCAACTTCATTTATAGAACTTTTTCATTTGAGCTACAGTTTAATTTCTACGAATTTTCAAAGTTTTAAAAAGTTATTTAGAATTTCCTGAAAATTGGCTAAGTCTGTGAATCACTCAGTTTTAACACCACTTTGCTGTTTTCCGAAGGCTATAACCGTAGTTCTGTCCATCCTATGGCTTAGTGCCCTTTAACAATATTTATCATCTTTCTGTGATCTCCATGACAGTATCATTGGCATCCATGTTAGAGTTCATTTGCTTGATAGAAACTGCATTTGAAAAGTGCCACTTGAAGTTAAATTCATAAACTGTTAAAATATACGAACATAGGATTTTGTGATTTTCATAGGATTTAATCCTTACATCTTTTGAATTTGGTCCAATGGAATGTTTTGAACCTTGTCAAGTGTACTACCTCCCCAAAATATTTTTTCTCCTATTAGTAGATGTTTAGCCGCTATTTACGGGCTATTTAGAGGGCTAGGCAGTGTAATTTCAGTGAAGCTAGCTACTGCTACAGTAACTGAATATTACTATAGCAGAGCAGCAGCAGAATGCAGTGAGCAGAGAGCAACAGCCAGCGGAGCAGAGAGCAGCGGCAGCCGGAGGCGGACGAGGCCAGAGGTGGACGTGGCCGGAGGTGGGTGCGGCCACACTCAACACATACACACTACACACACACACACACATCAAACACACACATGCTGCAAACATCCACAGCCGCTCGTCCATGGCTATGGCCATGGCCAGCGGTAGTAGCGGCGAGCGGTGGCCGGCAGCGATGCACGGCGAGTGGCGGTGGCAACAGGCAGCAGCATCGCGAGCAGGGCGAAGCAGGCGGCGCTCGGGCACAGAGTAAACGGCAGGGCGCGGTGAGAGGGGCTTCGGCGGCCGCGGTTAGCATGGCGGGTGGAGCCGGTGAGCAGCACGGCAGGGCCACGGGCGGCTACAGGGGTGCGTAGGCGAGCGCGTGCAGCGTGCGGTGATGACGATAGCAGTAGTAGAAGGGCGGACGGGCACGCGCGCTAGCGATGCGTGGGCACGGGCGGAGGCGGGGCTCCGGCAGGCGCGACACCAGCGGCCGATGGCGGGAGCGGCCGCGAGCATGGCGGGGCGAGTGGTGCGGGCGGGCTATGAGGGCACGACGAGCTGGAGGGGAGGCGACAGCGGCGGCCATCAGTAGGGGTCATGGGCGCGGCAGTGGGGCACAACACGGGCGGCGCTGCAGACGGTTGTGGGATGCGCGGTAGCGCCGACGCGAGCATGGGCGCGGTTGTCCAAGGGCGTGGACGTGGGGCGCGGGGGCATCTACGACGAGGTAAGCACAGGGTGTGGGCATGTCTACAACGAGGTGAGCGCCGAAGAGGGAGGAGATGGGAGTGCTCACTGCCGTTGCCGGGGAGATGGGCGGCGTGGCTCGACGATGCCGGTTGAGGAAGCGGTCCGTCTCGTCCTGGTGCTCGGGAAGGAGGAGTACGAGGGTGCCGGTCCTCCTGGACGGTTTGGCGCAGCTCGGAGAGGAGGGTGGCCGCGGCGATTCCGGAGCCACGACGACCGCGACACTCGGCTTCGATCCAAATCGAGAGAAAGGCGAGCGAGGAGGAAATCAGAGGGGGAAGTGTTCTAGGGTTTGCCAGGGGAATCACAACGATGCTCTTATCCAACTGCACCATCGTGGGATGGTCGACACGGCGACATCCGCGGCGTGGACGGGCGTGGAGAGTCCATGCCATGGCCTCTGTTCCTATGTACAGAGGTTGAAGGAAAAGGCCCTCGTAGTGGACTGGGCTGTTTACTGTAGCAGGTAGAGCCCATTAGCACAGTAGCTAGTTTGTCTTTTTCCATTTTCTGACATTTAAAATAGCCAGTGTTTGCAATTAAATAAGCCTCCAAATGGCTTTGCAAAATTATGGATCTTGGCTATTTAAATACATTGCAATAACTTGCACTTCCACAAAAAGTTTGGGGGCAATTTTCTTCCCCTAGAATTTATGCGGGAATTTAAATGAGATAAAAGGGGTTGTTTGGGCCAGTTTAAAATAGGTCAAGGGCATTTTAATAAATCAAATAATGTTGGTGTATTCAGGACAATTACTTAGTGAATTTTTGCAACCCAACGGCCATTTTTGTTTTATCGACTGAAGAAATAATAATTTAACTTTATTTTAATTTTAATTTGATTTCGGTTTGGATCAAAGCGAGATTAGAAACTCAACAATGATGAAATGGCACCATTAGTGTGTGGTTACTATAGGTTAACTACCGGGGTGTTACAATTATAGAGCTAGTTCAACTATAGTGTAAAACTATTTGAACTAGACTGTAGAGCTAGTTCAACGCTAGTGTAAAATTATTTGAACTAGCTTGTAGAGCTAGTTCAACTCTAGTGTAAAACTATTTGTACTAGGTTATAGAGTTAGGTCAACTCTATTGTAAAATTATTTGAACTAGCTGGTAGAGCTTGTTCAACTCTAGTGTAAAATTATTTGTACTAGGTTATAGAGCTAGTTCAACTCTAGTGTAAAATTATTTGTACTAGGTTATAGAGCTAGTTCTACTCTAGTGCAAAATTATTTGAAATAGCTTGTAGAGCTAGTTCAACTCTAGTGTAAAATTATTTGAACTAGCTTGTAGAACAAGTTCAAATCTAGTGTCAAATTATGTGTACTAGGTTATAGAGCTAGTTCAACTCTAGTGTAAAATTATTTGAACTAGCTTGTAGAGCTAGTTCAAATCTAGTGCAATATTATTTGTACTAGGTTATTGAGAGCTATTCAACGCTAGTGTAAAATTATTTGAACTAGCTTTTAGAGTTAGTTCAATTCTAGTGTAAAATTATTTGAACTAGGTTATAGATCTAGTTCAACTCCAGTATAAAATTATTTGAAAAAGCTTGTAGACCTAGTTCAACTCTAGTGTAAAATTATTTGTAGTACGTTATAGAGCTAGTTCAACTCTAGTGTAAAATTAATTGATCTAGCTGGTAGAGCTAGTTCAAATCTGGTGTGAAATTATGTGTACTAGGTCACAGAGCTAATTCAACTCTATTGTAAAATTATTTGAAATTGCTTGTAGAGCTAGTTCAACTCTAGTGCGAAATTATTTGTACTAGGTTATTGAGTGCTAGTTCAACGCTAGTGTAAAATTATTTGAACTAGCTTGTAGAGATAGTTCAACACTAGTGTGAAATTATTTGAACTAGCCTGTAGAGCTAGTTCAACTCTAGTGTAAAATTATTTGAACTAGCTTGTAGAGAGAGTTCAACTCCAGTGTAAAGTTATTTGTACTAGGTTATAGAGCTAGTTCTACTCTAGTGTAAAATTATTTGAACTATATTTTATAGCTAGTTCAAATCTAGTGTAAAATTATTTGAACTAGCTAGTAGAGCTAGTTCAACTCTAGTGTAAAATTGTTTGTACTAGGTTATAGAGCTAGTTCTAGTCTAGTGCAAAATTATTTGAACTAGCTTGTAGAGCTTGTTCAAGTCTACAAGCTTGTATAACTAGTTCAACTCTAGTGTAAAATTATTGGAACTAGATTGTAGAGCTAGTTCAACTCTAGTGTAAAATTATTTGAACTAGGTTATAGATCTAGTTCAACTCTAGTCTAAAATTATTTGAACTAGCTTGAAGAGCTAGTTCAACTCTAGTGTAAAATTATTTGTACTAGGTAATAGAGCTAGTTACTACTAGGAAAAGGCCTATTAATGGCGCACCAGTTTTGCCTACTAATGGCGCACTACTGGTGCGCCATTAGTATCGCGCCACTAGTATTTCTTACTAATGTCGCACCACTGGTGCGCCATTAGTATCTGGTATACTAATGGCGCACCACGCAATGCGCCATTAGTATAGAACACCATGCACCATTAGTATGCCTCCCAGGAGGCCATATTTAACCATGTGCTTTGGCATACTAAGGGCGCACTGTTGTGTGATGCGCCATTAGTATACTTTGGCATACTAATGGCGCACTCTGTAGTGATGCGCCATTAGTATGAATATTAGGTTTTATTCTTTTTTACTTTTCTGATTTTTGCACAGGTTACAAAATATATTATTTGACAGAATATAGAAAGCAACACACAGCTGTGACACCCGGATAATTAAGCTACAGTGATCCCACGCTAATGGTGCCACGTCACCACGGTTACCGCTACTAATCTATCGTTAGATCAAAACCGGTCCAAAATTCAAATTCAAAGTTTGTTAAATAATAAAAGTTTACAGACATTAAAATAAAAATGTTCGGTTTGTACTAAATATTACATAGATAAATATGGTATAGTAAATACATTTTTATAAAATGCCTAAATGCTTTTAAATGAATTAAAACAGAAAAGAAATAATAAAAGAAAATACCAAAAAAAACAAACAGAAAAAAAGATAAGAGAAAGGCCCCCACTGGGCTTCGGCCCAGCAGGCCAGCCCATTCGGCCGCAAGCCCAACCGGCCTCCCCCCACGCCTCCCTTATCCCACTCATCCCCGAAACCCTAACCACCCCGTCGCCCCACTCGCTTCCCCCCACTCCCCTCGTTCGGATCTGGATCGGGAGGAGATCCCGATTCCCTCGCCCCTCTCCCCCGCGCGCACGTCGCCGCCTGGACCGCGCCTCCGCCTCGACCTCCCCGTCGCCGGCCTGCTCCTCTCCGTCATGCCGTCTAC
>NC_057806.1:421904656-421912082 GCF_018294505.1 Triticum aestivum | reverse complement strand
CGTCGCGCCCCGCCCCTGTTCCTGCGTCACCGCGCGCACCCGGCGGCCGCCGCTCGTCGCTCGCCACCGGCCGCGCTCGCACACCCTGTCGCGGCCACCCACGCGCTCCCCGCTGCGCCCGCTGTGCTGCTCTCCCCTGCACGCTCGAACGGCTCAATGCCTCGCACGCGCCCTGTCTCGTGCGCGCCCACGATGGCCGTCTCCCCTCCTACTGCTCTTGCCGCCCTCCCGTGGCGCCGCCCTCCGTTCCCTTGGCCGACGTCATGGGCGCCGACGGCCTCGCCACGCCCATGGCTGCCCCCCTTCCTGTCGATCTGGGGCCCCCAGGGCCAATGACAAGTGGGCCCCCTGCCTAGAACGTTTTAAAAAAAGAGAATTAAAAAAATATATATAATAAATAAATAATAAAATTAATTAATTAATTAATTAATTAATTAAATAATTAACTTAATTAATTCTGATTAAATTAACTAATTAAGGTTAATTAATCTAATGACTAATTAACCTAATTAACCACTGTTAATTAACTAACAGAGTATGACCAGTGGGTCCCACACGTCAGCGACCCAGTCAACACCTCTGTTGACTGCTGATGTCATGCTGATGTCATGATGATGTCAGCAAAACTGTTTTGGATAATGTTGACTTAAAATATTTAAATTAATCTTAAAAATGATTTAAATCTTTTAAAATTAATATAAAATAAACCGTACCTCGGATGAAAATATTTTCAACATGAAAGTTGCTCAGAACGACGAGACGAACCCGGATACGCAGCCCGTTCGTCCGCCACGCATCCCTAACCTATCCAACTCGCAACTTTCCCCCTCCGGCTCCTCTGCCCGAAAACGCGAAACGCCGGGGATACTTTCCCGGATGTTTCCCCCCTTCACCGGTACCCCCTCGTACCGCGTTAGGGCACACCTAGCACCACGCTTTTTCATGTCATGCATCGTCATGCATTTGTTTGCATTAAATTTATTGTTTCTTCCCCCTCTTCTCTCGCTAGACACCGAGACCGACGCCGCTGCTACCCAGTACGACTACGGAGTTGACGACCCCTCTCTCTTGCGAGAGCAACCAGGCAAGCCCCCCCTTTGATCACCAGATATCGCCTACTCTTCTCTATACTGCTTGCATTAGAGTAGTGTAGCATGTTACTGCTTTCCATTAATCCTATCCTGATGCATAGCCTGTCCTTGCTACTACTGTTGTTACCTTTACCTGCTATCCTAATGCTTAGTATAGGATGCTAGTGTCCCATCAGTGGCCCTACACTCTTGTCCGTCTGCCATGCTATACTACTGGGCTGTGATCACTTCGGGAAGTGATCATGGGCATATACTATACACTTTACATAGTTACATCACCTGTGATACTGTTCGGAGATGTGGGCTGAAGGGGTAGGTGGCTCCATCCCGGTAGAGGTGGGCCTGGGTTCCCGACGGCCCCCAACTGTTACTTTGTGGCGGAGCGACAGGGCAGGTTGAGACCACCTAGGAGAGAGGTGGGCCTGGCCCTGGTCGGCGTCCGTGGTTATTTCAGAATAACATGTTAACGAGATCTTGGTATTTGATCTGAGTCTGGCTACTGGCCTATACGCACTAACCATCTACGCGGGGACAGTTATGGGCACTCGACGTCGTGGTATCAGCCGAAGCCTTCGTGACGTCAGCGACTGAGTGGCGCGCGCCGGATTGGACCGTAAGCTTGCTCTTGTATTAAGGGGGCTAGTTCTGCTTTCGGCCGCGTATGCAACGTGCAGGTGTGCAATGGGCGATGGGCCCAGACCCCTGCGCCATAGGATTTAGACCGGCGTGCTGACCTCTCTATTGTGCCTAGGTAGGGCTGCGACGTGTTGATCTTCCGAGGCCGGGCATGACCCAGAAAAGTGTGTTCGGCCAAATGGGATCGAGCGTGTTGGGTTATGTGGTGCACCCCTGCAGGGAAGTTAATCTATTCGAATAGCCGTGATCTTCGGTAACAGGACGACTTGGAGTTGTACCTTGACCTTATGACAACTAGAACCGGATACTTAATAAAACACACCCTTCCAAGTGCCAGATACAATCGGTGATCGCTCTCTCACAGGGCGACGAGGAGAGGATCATCGGTTAGGATTATGCTATACGATGCTACTTGGAGGACTTCAGTCTACTCTCTTCTACATGCTGCAAGACGGAGGCTGCCAGAAGCGTAGTCTTCGACATGATTAGCTATCCCCCTCTTATTCTGGCATTCTGCAGTTCAGTCCACCGATATGGCCTTTACACATATACCCATGCATATGTAGTGTAGCTCCTTGCTTGCGAGTACTTTGGATGAGTACTCACGGTTGCTTCTCCTTCTTTTCCCTCTATCCCTTCTACCTGGTTGTCGCAACCAGATGTTGGAGCCCAGGATCTAGACGCCACCGTCGACGACGACTCCTACTACACTGGAGGTGCCTACTACTACGTGCTGCCCGCTGACGACGACCAGGAGTAGTTTAGGAGGATCCCAGGCAGGAGGCTTGCGCCTCTTTCGATCTGTATCCCAGCTTGTGCTAGCCTTCTTAAGGCAAACTTGTTTAACTTATGTCTGTACTCAGATATTGTTGCTTCCGCTGACTCGTCTATGATCGAGCTCTTGTATTCGAGCCCTCGAGGCCCCTGACTTGTAATATGATGCTTGTATGACTTATTTTATTTGTAGAGTTGTGTTGTGATATCTTCCCGTGAGTCCCTGATCTTGATCGTACACGTTTGCATGTATGATTAGTGTATGATTGAATCGGGGGCGTCACAAGTTGGTATCAGAGCCGACTGCCTGTAGGAATCCCCCTTCCACGCTCCTTGGCCGAAGTCAAGTCTAGTCATTGAAAAACTTATACTAAGATGGCTGTGTGCCTTACGGCCCACGTCGCCATCTGGGTGGTATTAGGATCTTTTACTGGTTGTCTATACTCTGGGACTCTGATCTCTCTTCTATTGGGGTTAAATGAATTTTGCTGAATCTAACATTAGGATCTCGTTATCACTTTCACCCGGAGAGCCCCTTATTACTGATGATCGACTGCTTCAACAGAAGATTCTGACAATACTCTCCGATATTTTCTTGAGACCTTGTGGCTGTTGCTTTTGCAATTCCCTACCACCGAAAAATCCCTATGGATAAATACTTACACCTTTCGTTCTTACTTTTATTCCCAGTTGGTCTTGTTATTACAAGATACCCCGAAATACTCGTCGTTGTTTCGATAATCCTTTGAGCTTACTGCCTTGCTGTTCTTTGTCACCCGAATACCCCTACGGATAATTCTCGCACTTATCGAGTATCCGATCATCCCCTAGTTGTTCATGTGTTTCACAATGGTCTTCGAAATACTATTCGATCCTCCAAAAATCCTTAGTAGCTTATTGCTCTGCAATACTTGCCTGCTTGCATTATGGATGCTTTCCATATGTGTGGCAATATTCGCTAGTATCCTTAGGCATCGTCTTTTTGATCCTATTGATTCAACATGAGTGCGAATGCACGCAATCATCAGTTGATCCTTTTAAATTATCTTTCCGGCTCAGACATCATTTTAAACATGAGCTGGTTCTCGACCAATCAGATTGCCATCGATTGTACCCCTAAGCATACGCAACTTATCCATCCTTAATCAGAGTGTTTTCTTCTGATCCCTTGATTGGAAATGATAAATCTTTTGCATTTGAGCTTTGAATTAGTCAGTTGTTTCTATAGTTTGCTCTCCTTGCATTGTCTCTTCCTCTAGTTGAGTACCGATGCTCACATCAGACCCCTGGTGGACCACCAGATCCTTTGTTGGATTTTATCCGACAGCGTCCTTCATATTCTATAAGCTGGTGAGTCTTTCCTCAGATACATAATGCTTTTGGTAAATTGTATCATCTATTTTCTCAACCATGCTCTGTTTTCGAGCTTGTGATATTTACTCTTGAAACTTGTGTTATATGTTTCTAAGAAGCCCCTATGGGTTGAACTTATGCCTTCTCTAAACGGTGTAAACTCGAAAGTTTTCACGAGTGACACACTTCTGGTATTTTGCCAGATAAAATTTCAACACTACAACTTCCTCGAATGTGAGAAGTGAATGAAAGGTTATGCACAAAAGAAGTGGGAGTCGACCTTGAACTTTGTGTTCATGCCCATAGACATGATGTAGATCCTATCATAGAAGTTTCTTGCAATATTAACTATTTCTTTGATATGACATCATCTGGTATCTATGTATTGATCATTTGCAATCATGATCCCGACCACATTTTCTCCTTGATTCCATTTCTCAGACAAGTTAAAGCACCTGTCTTTTGTTGATCGATACATCTCTGCAACCTCTATTTTTGATCTTCCTCGAGTATTAACCTGTGGTATCTCGAGTACTGTGTTACTTCCTGCGAGTCTTCATCTAGTATTGTTTCTCACCGATCTCGGATCCCCCCAGGTTCTGAGTTATTAGTCACTCGAGAACACCGATAAGTGAATCGATTCCGCACTCTGATTCAATAACTCTAAGTAATTCTTGTTGCTTGCGAGTTTAATAATCCTTCAAGTCATTCCTAGCCTGATCGGCTATATCATTATCGTGCTAAATTTTAACTGTGCTACCTGGTCCTTAATCCCGGAGCAAAACTTTCGATGATGAGCTAAGCTTACGTCGATCTTCCTCGTCATATCAGTTCACCTTGAACAACAAGCTTGATTTAAAGTTTGTGTCCTACCCATGGTTCCAATGACCTTCCGCTTCATCATTTCTTTGACTTGATGTCGTTGCTGGTTGTTTACATCTTGAAATCTCTCGACAAATGTGTCATGAACATCATCAACCTTATGAGGTCTTCCAAGATATCTATCGAATTCTTGATGAGAAATAGCATCCTTTGCCCTCGATGATTTGGGTTATCATCGGCAACATTCTTGCTTTCCCTTCAACACAAACTTGTTCCTGTTTTGTGTTGTACCTTGAGATCCTTGCTATCCAACTTATGTTATGTTCTACCTTGGAGTATTACTATCTTTTAGGTCAAGAATGTCATGGGAAATTCACCACCCTTAAGAATTCTTGATACAAGTGATACTTATTAACATCACCATTCTTTTCTTGGTCCCCGTGTTGTTTCTAACCGGAATACCGACAAATGGTCTGTGATGTGTAAATTCTAAACTTCTAGCAACCCTATTGCTTTGAAGTTATTGGTCTATAGTTTCATTCTATGTCTATGGCTTATTGAATCATCGTTCGAACATTGATCGTGCTACCCAGCCCATATTTCGGGTACACATTTCAACCAATGTTTAACTGTGTATGTTTTCCTCGAGCATACATCATTAAGTCATTTGATCTAGCTAATGTTACCTCCTTGTTCACATAATTGTGGAGATCCATCTTTTGGAAATCTCAATGAATTGTCGCTGAGTTCATTAGCCACCCCTTCATCCTCTCCTTGATTAAATGGTGAACTCATGATTCGGGACTTGCCTTCATAGTTCATTTCACGAGAATCTTGCAACGCCATCCCGTCAATGTGTTACACCTCTTTTTCTCATCCCGGGTCTAAGGTATCCTGACACCAATCAGATCTGAATCTCGGTCAGATATGATGGTTGGAACATATTTCCAAGAGTTATAATGTTGGTATTTGTATGACCCGATAAGGTGGTGTCATACCTAGCCCACCTGGCCGGAGGCCCTATTGTTATAGTTCTTCCTTTTAGCAATATTGGCCATTCTTCCATGAGGAAATTGTAAGACTTATTCTATAAGTTGTTCCTGATGGATCCTTTTTGTTTCCAAAGTCTGATCTTCACCTATTGACCATGTCAATGCTATCTCGAGGCATGTCTATGGTACTCCGATTTTCAACAGGAACATTTGAAGCCCAATGCGAAATGTTTCCTGCTCAATTATCCAAACACCGTTGTATGGGTAATGGCATGAAAATTCTCTCCCGTACCTAAAGAGTTTTCTACTTTCTATCCTGTCATGGATATCATGCTCTGCTTGTCCTTGGGAGGATATACCCTTGAAATATGTGTTCCATTGTCCTGTTTAGATCTGATAATCGTATTTTCCTTTCCATTGTTTGGTTTAACCCTTTCTTGTGATCTTTATGATCCAAGCAGAAATATTCTCCTGCTTATGTAAACACCTCGGTGTACATTTCTGTCAGCAAGACCCTGTTACTATTGTTGATGACATTCTGGTAACCACCGATGGACGAGAACTTTGCCTATTGGTCCGCCTCGTTCAACGAGCAGGAAAATGGTTCTCTTCGTCCCTCGCCCTTGGTACCGATGTTGTTGCCGACATAACTGATAGGCTGATCCTCTAACATGCCTTGCTATCATGACCATGCAAGATGTCAACGCCCATCCCTATTTTAACCCACATGGTGGGCCCATAACCCACAGGTCCCAGGATCGAAACCTGACTCTCCTGTACACCCTGTTGTCAAAGATATTCCTCGTGCTTGACTTTGTATGTAATTCACGGGCCACCTGCCTGTTGATCTATTCTGGTATAAGATGCAATACTTATTCTTGTGCCCTAAAACCCTTTCACCTTCTAATTAGACACCGAACGATTGTCTATCCGCTTGGAACTCCTTATTGTACCTTCTTACTTTGCTCTCGATGTCTTTCATTTGTTCAACTCGAGAGATACTCATATGTTCATACTTGGGAAACCCCTAGGAGATTTTCCCTTATAACATCCTATCGTTGTAGATCTGCCCCTTTCCTATTCGTAAGTACGATGGAGATCCCGAAGAAAGGATGACAATTGATCATGGTGACTTGAAGCAGTGAAATGAAGACATCAACGAAAGGGATCAACCTCTTAGAAAGGGCAGCCAAGACCGAGAAGACTCGTTAGGTTTTTCGCTACCAACACCTTCGCCCCTTACTCCACCGCTTAAATCTCGGGACGAGATTTCTTGTAGTGGGGGAGAATTGTGACGCCCGGATAATTAAGCTACAGTGATCCCACGCTAATGGTGCCACATCACCACGGTTACCGCTACTAATCTATCGTTAGATCAAAACCGGTCCAAAATTCAAAATTCAAAGTTTGTTAAATAATAAAAGTTTACAAACATTAAAATAAAAATGTTCGGTTTGTACTAAATATTACATAGATAAATATGGTGTAGTAAACACATTTTTATAAAATGCCTAAATGCTTTTAAATGAATTAAAACAGGAAAGAAATAATAAAAGAAAATACCAAAAAAAACAAAAAAAAAAGAAAGAGAAAGGCCCCCACTGGGCTTCGGCTCAGCAGGCCGGCCCATTCGGTCGCAAGCCCAACCGGCCTCCCCCACGCCTCCCTTATCCCACTCATCCCCGAAACCTTAACCACCCCGTCGCCCCACTCGCTCCCCCCACTCCCCTCGTTCGGATCTGGATCGGGAGGAGATCC
>NC_057806.1:421894483-421903908 GCF_018294505.1 Triticum aestivum | reverse complement strand
CACCGGCCGCGCTCGCACACCCCGCCGCAGCCACCCACGCGCTCCCCGCTGCGCCCGCTGTGCTGCTCTCACCTGCACGCTCGGACGGCTCACCGCCTCGCACGCGCCCCGTCTCGTGCGCGCCCACCATGGCCATCTCCCCTGCTGCTGCTCTTGCCGCCCTCCCGTGCCGCCGCCCTCCGTTCCCTTGGCCGGCGTCGTGGGCGCCGGCGGCCACGCCGGCGGCCTCGCCACGCCCGTGGCTGCCCCCCTTCCTGTCGATCTGGGCGCTCTCCCCGTCGGGCGCTGACGCCCAGCGCCCGCACCCGCAAACCCACTAGGCCCCCAGGGCCAATGACAAGTGGGCCCCCTGCCCAGAACGTTTAAAAAAGGGAATTTAAAAAAATATATATATAATAAATAAATAAATAATAATAAAATTAATTAATTAATTAATTAATTAACTAAATGATTAACTTAATTAATTCTGATTAAATTAACTAATTTAGGTTAATTAACCTAATGACTAATTAACCTAATTAACCACTGTTAATTAACTAACAGAGTATGACCAGTGGGTCCCACACGTCAGCGACCCAGTCAACATCTCTGTTGACTGCTGATGTCATGCTGATGTCATGATGACGTCAGCAAACACTGTTTTGGATAATGTTGACTTAAAATATTTAAATTAATCTTAAAAATGATTTAAATCTTTTAAAATTAATATAAAATAAACCGTACCTCGGATGAAAATATTTTCAACACGAAAGTTGCTCAGAACGACAAGACGAACCCGGATACGCAACCCGTTCGTCCGCCACGCATCCCTAACCTATCCAACTCGCAACTTTCCCCCTCCGGCTCCTCTGCCCGAAAACGCGAAACGTTGGGGATACTTTCCCGGATGTTTCCCCCCTTCACCGGTACCCCCTCGTACCGTGTTAGGGCACACCTAGCACCACGCTTTGTCATGTCATGCATCATCATGCATTTGTTTGCATTATATTTATTGTTTCTTCCCCCTCTTCTCTCGCTAGACACCGAGACCGACGCCGCTGCTACCCAGTACGACTACGGAGTTGATGACCCCTCTCTCTAGCCAGAGCAACCAGGCAAGCCCCCCCCTTTGATCACCAGATATCGCCTACTCTTCTCTATACTGCTTGCATCAGAGTAGTGTAGCATGTTACTGCTTTCCATTAATCCTATTCTGATGCATAGCCTGTCCTTGCTACTACTGTTGTTACCTTTATCTGCTATCCTAATGCTTAGTATAGGATGCTAGTGTTCCATCAGTGGCCCTACACTCTTGTCCGTCTGCCATGCTATACTACTGGGCCGTGATCACTTCGGGAAGTGATCATGGGCATACACTATACACTTTACATAGTTACATTACCTATGATACTGTTCGGAGATGGGGGCTGAAGGGGCAGGTGGTTCCATCCCGGTAGAGGTGGGCCTGGGTTCCCGACGGCCCCCGACTGTTATTTTGTGGCGGAGCGACAGGGCAGGTTGAGACCACCTAGGAGAGAGGTGGGCCTGGCCCTGGTTGGCGTCTGTGGTTATTTCAGAATAACATGTTAACGAGATCTTGGTATTTGATCTGAGTCTGGCTACTGGCCTATACGCACTAACCATCTACGCGGGGACAGTTATGGGCACTCGACGTCGTGGTATCAGCCGAAGCCTTCGTGACGTCAGCGACTGAGTGGCGCGCGCTGGATTGGACCGTAAGCCTGCTCTTGTATTAAGGGGGCTAGTTCTGCTTTCAGCCGCGTACGCAACGTGCAGGTGTGCAATGGGCGATGGGCCCAGACCCCTGCGCCATAGGATTTAGACCGGCGTGCTGACCTCTCTATTGTGCCTAGGTAGGGCTGCGACGTGTTGATCTTCCGAGGCCGGGCATGACCCAGAAAAGTGTGTCCGGCCAAATGGGATCGAGCGTGTTGGGTTATGTGGTGCACCCCTGCAGGGAAGTTAATCTATTCGAATAGCCGTGATCTTCGGTAACAGGACGACTTGGAGTTGTACCTTGACCTTATGACAACTAGAACCAGATACTTAATAAAACACACCCTTCCAAGTGCCAGATACAATCGGTGATCGCTCTCTCACAGGGCGACGAGGAGAGGGTCATCGGTTAGGATTATGCTATATGATGCTACTTGGAGGACTTCAGTCTACTCTCTTCTACATGCTGCAAGATGGAGGCTGCGAGAAGCGTAGTCTTCGATAGGATTAGCTACCCCCCTCTTATTCTGGCATTCTGCAGTTCAGTCCACCGATATGGCCTTTACACATATACCCATGCATATGTAGTGTAGCTCCTTGCTTGCGAGTATTTTGGATGAGTACTCACGGTTGCTTCTCCTTCTTTTCCCTCTATCCCTTCTACCTGGTTGTCGCAACCAGATGTTGGAGCCCAGGATCTAGACGCCACCGTCGACGACGACTCCTACTACACCGGAGTTGCCTACTACTACGTGCTGCCTGTTGACGACGACCAGGAGTAGTTTAGGAGGATCCCAGGCAGGAGGCCTGCGCCTCTTTCGATCTGTATCCCAGTTTGTGCTAGCCTTCTTAAGGCAAACTTGTTTAACTTATGTCTGTACTCAGATATTGTTGCTTCCGCTGACTCGTCTATGATCGAGCTCTTGTATTCGAGCCCTCGAGGCCCCTGGCTTGTAATATGATGCTTGTATGACTTATTTTATTTGTAGAGTTGTGTTGTGATATCTTCCCGTGAGTCCATGATCTTGATCGTACACGTTTGCATGTATGATTAGTGTATGATTGAATCGGGGGCGTCACAACAGCAACAGCAGATTCATCGAATACAATAGAAGATTAGTCTCCGAATACAATTCATCATATTAGTCTCTGAATTCAAAAGACCGAACAAAGATAAAACATTACAAGTCTCGAGACCGCGAGTATCGAGTTTGTCTTCACATTACAAGTCGATATCGATCATCTAAGCTACCATCACAAAGAATGGAGCTGCGGTCATCACGATGAGCATCATCGCGATGAAACTGGTCTCCATCCGGTTCCTCCAATGCTCCCTCCTCTCTCCCGCTAGATAGCGGGCGTATCTAGATTCCGCCTCTGCCCTAGTGGTGTACCCTTTGTAACTGTTACCGCTGAAACAGTGAACCTGTCTCCGACACTCCTCCCAGTTGTCGTAGACTCCGGGAACCTTACCCTTGTACACGACATACGACGTCATCTCTATGCACAAGCCAAACAACATACAATACATACATAAGCAATATATAAGTATGCAACAAAAGGATCGGAAGAGAAAAGCAAGACATGACATTAATAGCACGATTCATGGTCCTACTAATAAATAGCATCAATTACATCTAAGTTGAACGACTGTCCAAACTAAAGAGACATACAAGTTCATTAAAGTTTAATTACAACATGAGCCAATCAATGTTTCAGAACTACACATAGCATCACTACTGTCGACTCGACTCATGGAACCGGAGCATGGATGAAGCCGCCATCTATCGTGATGGTCATGAAATCGCAGGCATTGTCAGCCTGCATTTGTAGCGTTCCGTCTATCTCCCTGTTGGACGGTTGATATCTGAGGTAGAACTGCCCCGAGGTATGAAGGACATCTTGATGGATGATGTCCGCAAACTCTGACTGGATGCGAAAGAATTCTTGTCTAATGTCCACGTCCTGGATTGCCGAGAAGCTCGCGGCCCAATCTTTGAGATTATCTGGTAGCAGAAGGTGATGATGGTCCCCTATGATCGCCCGCATGTGATGGAGGGCGTAGTAGGCATCCTTCTGACCGCCAGGCGGCTGCTTGACGCAACAGAACTTAGTATTGTGGGCAAACACATGCTTGCCGTACCTACGAACTGGCCTGGTGAAGGTGCCTCCAGATTTGGCGTAGCCGGGGAGAACATCATCAAGAACTTTCTTGATATTTGTGTAGTCCATCTTGGAGTCACAGTTTGGGCCGAAATACGTGGCCATGGAATATTTCGGGCTTAAGAGGATGAGTGTGCAATGTGTGCCACTGCACAGAACACGGAATGTTAGAAAAAAAAGAACGATCAAAATCTAAGAAATCATATGTTACGGGGCGGTTAAGGGATGACTTACTCGGGAAAGTAAGCCACGAGGAAGTTATCCTTATCTGGGTTTGCCAGAATGACGCCTTCGAGGTGTGAACTCGCGACTTGGCGGTCCCCAGTGCTGCCCAAGAGCTTGGCACGCATGTAGAAGGGGTCGACTATCACGATGTCCGGGGTCTTGTCTCTAATGATCCGCATCTCCATACTCAGCGAAAACAGCCAAACGAAGGTGTAGTGCAGCAGATGAAGGTTAAACATAGCAAAGATGTCATCAAACCGCAGGACGATCGTACCCCCGATGGCGCCATCCACAAAGCCCTTGCCCTCTGGCACCTTGGCCATGAAAACCGGGTATGCCACATCATTCTCTCTGAGAAGCCGCTTCTCCAAAGAAAGAACACTATCATGCAGACTCCGCATAGCACCGGTTGCAGCATTGAGCATATTTGTTGGTAGCATCGCCCTACCCGCCACATGCACCCTCCTCAAGATATCCTTAGGTGAAGGTGGCCCGTCCTGAGCACGGATCGTACTCGGTGCCGGCTGGCTCGCACCCTTGTTACTCTTTCTTTTCCGTCCCTTCTTCTTCTGTTGTAATGGGACTGAGTTCTGCTCACAGACCGCCTTGTTGAGTGTGTTGGGGCTGATAATATTTGGCACCTCGGCTATCGGTGGCTCGGTGAAGTCGGCAACTGGAGGTGTCTCCTGAGAACTGAACGCCAGATGACGCCTGTTGCAACTGGGTTTCTCCGCCGTACCAGCTAGACCGCGGTCGTCTTGGTTGGGTTCTTGAGAAAGAGGCCCGCAGAATTCGTCATCGTACCCATGTTCGGCAAAGTACTTATCGACGTTGCTAAATTTACGGCCATTGTCGTTGTCGTCGTCGTCCAGATCCTGTGCCATATGCATGTTCGGATCCTGTGCCATAGGGATGTTCGGCATGTCCGGTAGCGTTGCGGTGGTCTTGCCATGGCTTGGCGCCGGCACGACTGGCGGTGTTGTCTTTGGGGTGGTGTCCCCCGCCCCCAAACGAATCTGGCTCTTCGGCAAAAGCAGGGGCCAGCTTAGGCAGGTGCTGAGGGTCATCAGATCATCTTCGTCGGCCCCGGCGGGTTGAATCGGAGGTAACAACTCATCGCAGCCTGGCAGCACCCGAACTAGTTGAACCCTATACACGGTGGGTGGCATCGGTTTATCGTGGAACACGGGGTTGCCTAGTTGAACGATTTTGCCCTTGGCGACATCAACCAACTCGTCATTCACGAAGTGCAGGAGAGTGCACGGAACGTCGGCGGCGCCCTGCGAAAACATGTAGGGCATCAGGGATGCCCAGTCAAAGGCAAGGAGATGAAGTCCTCGGCTGAGAGGCTTACTTAGTTACCGTGATGATGGCGTCGAGCTCGGCTAATGTTGACGCACTGCCAACGGCGGGCGTGCAACTGACGGAGGGGCCGCTTGCTGGCGAGGTGCCGGCCGGCGTACACCCGGGTGCATTAAGCTCCAATGCCGGCGTCGGAGACACCAATACCGCCGCCGTCGGAGACACCAATGGCGCCGCAACCGGAGACACCAATACCGCCGCCGCCGGAGACACCAATGGCGCCGCCTGCTTGTTGTGTGAGTTGCTGGCCGTGAAGCTGGGAATCAGGGGCGGCCCCTGTTGGCCACCCGCAATCCACGTCGTTATCCCATGAATCAAGGTAGGCATAATGCCGGTGAGCGTCGATCCCAGTTGTTGTTGCACTTGCTCTTGGACCATCTCCGGAATCCGCGCCACTTGCGCCTTGAGTGCTTCAACCTCGCGCGACTGGCTTTCCGAGCTGGTCTTTTTCTCCTTTCGCCCATCAGCGGTATAGTATGACGACCATTTTGTGGACAAGCCTTTGCCGGCCACACGACCAACTGACGTCGGCTTACTGAGCTTATCCTTGTTTTTCATTATGTTCAACGCCCTATTCAAAGGGGTGTCGAAAGGGGAGCTCTGAGACGACCCCGCGCTACTGCTTTCTTTGTCCTGCGGAAGGAACGCGAACCATTTAGAAATATTGGGGATTAATTAGAATGCAACCATATAGAGCTAACTACGCAGGGGTGTATTCCTTACCAGAACAAGCTCAAGCGCCTTGGTCTTTGGATCCGTGGTAAGCTCCTTTGTTACCGGGTCCTCCTTGTACCGGGCCCTGAGAAAGTTCTTGGTCTGCTTGTCACGGTATTTCTCGAAGCGGGGCGGTAGGCCTTGCTCGGCACGCTCCGCGTCCTCTTTGTCCCATATAGGCTCCGCCACTCTATAACCGCCGGGACCGAGTTGGTGGACCCCTAAGTTCAACTGCCGCATTTCTTTCCCCCACTGACTTGATTCAGAGGTTGCGGGGCTCTCGCACTTGATCTTGAACTCCTTGTAGTCATCTTTGCTAATCGAAGGATATTTCGCCTTGATCTTCTCATAACTATCACCTTTGTCAATCATTGCCTTCACCATGCTTTTCCAAGTAGACAGGGCCGTGCTCATCCTCGTGAGGGCGGCACCATTCACTTTATTCCCCGAGAGGCGTGTGTTTGCAAACACAACGGGGAACTTGTATCATTCGAGCAACTTCGTGAAGAGGAGGCTGCACAAATTCCCTCGGTCCTTATGCCTTAGGTTCTCGGTGTTGATCGAGACGGTGCTCCAGAGAATGCGCCCGAGCTGAACCGAGTACCCCTTGACTACGTGTTTGGGCGCCGTCGGATGCCTGTCGGAGTTCACTTTAGTAAATTCCTCCCTGACGGTGCCAAGAACGTTCGGGTGCCGGTCCTTCCGTTGCCTCTTCGGTTGGCTGCCATCTGTGCGTGTGCCGCCATCATCAGTGGTGGCATCCGCGGCGCCATCATCAGTGGTGTCATCCCCAACGCCACTAGGGGTTGTGTAGTCAGGATCAGTGTCTTCTGCGGAGTCCTCATAGCGGTGAGGTTCTTCCTCCAACTCCCGGGACAGCTCCCAGAATTGCTTGCTGCCCGAACCGCCGGCCTCATCGTTGTGGGCCATGTTTTGCTCTAAATAGGAAAAAAGTTTGGTCAAAAAGTTGGTTATTATCAAGGAACAAGATCATGGTCTCATCATTTAGGGTTTGTCGACACCGAGGCATCCTAAAAGCTAGGCTTTTATCATTTAGGGTTTGTCAATGCCGAGGCACCCTAAAAGCCTAAGCGTACATCATTTAGGTTCTCATCGACACCAAGGCACCCTATAGAAGCCAAGTTAAGTTTTCATCATTTAGGGTTTATCGATGCTGAGGCACCCTAGGTTAGGCCTAATCACTTGGCACTAATCACTTGGCTCTATTGCCACCTATGTTGGGTTTATCATCTAGGGTTTATCGATGCTAAGGAGAATTCTAAGTTGGGCCTAATCACTTGGCTCTATTTCCACCTATGGTTTAATGCAGCAAGAATGGCGGGGCAGTTGATCCTACTTAACTAAGTACTAAGATACCCCGGCCCATGCATTAGTCGCAAGTACCCCATATGTCCTATTTTTAGCAAAGTCATGCTAAAATTCACGGAAAATTTCAGCATGACCTTTGCTGAAATAGGACATATGGAGTACCCGAATTTGGCGAAACGAAAGTTAATCGACATTCCGGCAAACTCAAGGGCCTCTCGGGGTACCTGCAAATTCATCACGACACAATGGTCGGAGACAAAACATCCAAAACATCCAAAAGGATTTGATGCATGGGCTGGGGTATTGGAGGACACTTTTTTAGCATTTTCCCCTTCCATCATGCAAGCAAAACTGAATGAACAGGGGCAATTTTTTGCAACCAATCACCAGAGCACAACAAACTGAATAAACAGCCTCATATGGACTGTACTGCTATACATAAGCTTGGACAAAACATTATGCATTATGCAAAGCAATACTGACATGTTTAAAAAAAGCAATACTGAAACTATTCACTACGAATATTCAGAAACAACACAGATTTCAGGATAAGTCTTGTGGATGTACAAATATCATAAAATTTGGATATTGTAGAGCTTTTAGAAACAACACAGAATTCCTAACACTTTAGATACTGTGAGCTAAACATTAATGTCATTTATGTCGAGAATCAAACTTAAAACGAATCCTGCTGATATGTGTCCACAAGACTCTGAAACCTAGAAAGCAGCAGGAGAAAGAATTTTCTACAAATATTGAGCCTGCTACCCTTTCTCTTAATGAAATCAGTAGAGCACCTGTCTGCCTTTGTCCCAAAAATAGAGTAAACAAACTAGTTGAAAAAGTTATCTTCTCACCATAAAAATCAGTACAGTTAAAGGCTAGCACCCTCGGATACTCTATAATAGTACTAACTAATAATGGATCTGCAGAAGGGCAGTAACAAGTATTAGCAAGCAGGATGCTAAATTGCCATCTTCATTGCTATATATCAAGACCCCCAGATCACAGAGGTGAATTAACATAAGATAGAACCCTGTGACGAATCACAAAGACCGCAATGACGTCAAGACGAAAGCTTATGACCATCGCTGGAAACAAAGTCTTGTAGACTTGTAGTAACAAGTAACTTACTTAGTCCGATAATTACCAACTCCTGACAGTTTCAGACTACAACAGTTTCAGTTAACTGTTTTTTAAACTACAATAATTTTAGTGAAATTTTCCTTGGACTATAACATGTGATGCATAGACATTGAACTTTTGTAGGAAAAAAATAATTACTGAATGTGGCCGGTCCCAGCCACCAACAAATGTGGCCACTGCCATATCATTCAAGATATGATCCATACATCCTATGGAATGTTACATGTCTGTCTTGGATAGGATGCAGGTGTACATGGACCAGAAAGAAATCTAGTACTAAGGAATTTACAGAAGATGTGCAGTGCAATGCAAGAACCCCAAGTCTGCGACTTACCGTGGCCGATGCACGAAATTCGGTTGTAGCTGAGGTTGAGCACGCGAAGCTTTGTCAGTTCCCGAAGCCCCTCGACGTTGGCGATCTTGTTCTGCGACAGATCCAGCAAGTGCAGGCCCTTCGGCAGCAATCCGGGGGAGATATGAACTGCATGACAAACAAAACAACCCAAATTCAGTGGAGCACGGGAGCACACGAGCGTGCGAGCACGCGAGAACCGCGGCCGCACCTAACCCTAGGTTTCTGCCCCGTGGGGGCATGGGGATGAGCGGGGGAGAGAGGGAGGGAGGGAGAGAGACTAACCAGGCCGCGCGGGGAGGCTCGCGCCGCCATCGAGGAGCGCGTCCGACGAGGCTAGCCGCCGTCGAGGGGCAGCTCCGACAAGAGAGATTTGGTGGTGGCCGGAGCGAAGACGACGGAGGGCGGAGACGGCGAG
>NC_057806.1:421888108-421893984 GCF_018294505.1 Triticum aestivum | reverse complement strand
AGGCGGCACTCGAGGGGGAGGAAGGGGAGAGGGAGGCGGCGGGGGCGCGTGGGCGGCTGCGGCGCAGTGGGTCGGGGCAGTGGCGGGGGCGGCGCGGTGGAGGGAGGGACGAGGGAGGGAGCGGCGCGGTGGAGGGAGAGGGAAGTGTCAGGCGAGAGGGAGGGACGAGGGAGGAACGAAGTGTATGGATGGGGAAGATTACTAATGGCACACCCCCAAGCGGTGCGCCATTAGAATGTTTTTTTTCATAGCAATTGTGCATCAGCGGGACAGTGCGCCATAAGTATAGTTTTTTTAGATAGCAATGGCGCACCAGCCACCCGTGCACCATAAGTAAGAATTTTTTTACTTTTTAAAAAATGAATATGAATATGAAACAGTAATATTTTTTTTATATAAAAACAATAATAATTGTTGTTTAACAACAATTGTAGCACCAGGTTACTAATGGCGCACCACACAACCATGCGCCATTAGTAACCCAACATACTAATGGCGCACCTCCTGGCCGTGTGCAATTAGTAGTTTTGCAAAAAAGTATATATATACTAATGGCGCACCGTGGCATAGTGCGCCATTACTAGTTTAAACTAGTAATGGCGCACTTTGCAACGGTGCGCCATTAGTAGTTTTGCAAAAAAAAAAAGAATAAAAAATACAGTAGTGGCGCACTCCATGGCTCGTGCGCTATTACTAGTTAGAACTACTAATGGCGCACTTTGCCAGGATGCACCATTAGTATGTTTGGAAAAATGAAAAAAATGTTACTTATGGCGCACCTTGTGCCTGGTGTGCCATAAGTGTTTTCCACACTAATGGCGAATCACCACATGGTGCGCCATTAGTATATAGTAGTGGCGCACCACTTCTCTGGTGCGCCATTAGTGTCAATTTCATCTATAGCCCTTTTCCTAGTAATGAGTTCTACTCTAGTCTAAAATTATTTGAACAAGCTTGTATAGCTAGTTAAACTCTAGTGTAAAATTATTTGAAGTAGCTTGTAGAGCTACTTCTACTCTAGTGTAAAATTATTTGTACAAGGTTATAGAGCTAGTTCTACTCTAGTGCAAAATTATTTGAACTAGCTTGTAGAGATATTTCAACTCTAGTGTAAAATTACTTGTACTAGGCTATAGAGCTAGTTCAACACTAGTCTAAAACTATTTGAACTAGCCTGTAGAGCTAGTTCAACTCTAGTGTAAAATTATTTGAACTACCTTGTAGAGCTAGTTCAACTCTAGTGTAAAATTATTTGTACTAGGTTATAGAGCTAGTTCAACTCTAGTGTAAAATTATTTGTACTAGGTTATAGAGCTAGTTCTACTCTAGTGCAATATTATTTGAACTAGCTTGTAGAGCATGTTCAACTCTAGTGTAAAATTATTTTTACTAGGTTATAGAGATAGTTCAACTCTAGTGTAAAATTACTTGTAGTAGGTTATAGAGCTAGTTCAACTCTAGTCCAAAACTATTTGAACTAGCCTGTAGAGCTAGTTCAACTCTAGTGTAAAATTATTTGAACTTGTTTGAAGAGCTAGTTCAACTCTAGTGTAAAATTATTTGTACTAGGTTAAAGAGCTAGTTCAACTCTAGTGTAAAATCATTTGTACTAGCTAATAGAGCTAGTTCTACTCTAGTGCAAAATTATTTGAACTAGCTTGCAGAGCTAGTTCAACTCTAGTGTAAAATTATTTGAACTAGCTTGTAGAGCTAGTTCAACTCTTGTGTAAAATTATTTTAACTAAGTTATAGATCTAGTTCAACTCCAGTGTAAAATTATATGAACAAGCTTGCAGAGCTAGTTCAACTCTAGTCTAAAATTATTTGAACTAGCTTGTACAGCTAGTTAAACTCTAGTGTAAAATTATTTGTACTAGGTTACAGAGCTAGTTCAACTATAGTGTAAAACTATTTTAACTAGACTATAGAGCTAGTTCAATGCTAGTGTAAAATTATTTGAACTAGCTTGTAGAGCTAGTTCAACTCTAGTGTAAAACTATTTGTACTAGGTTATAGAGTTAGGTCAACTCTATTGGAAAATTATTTGAACTAGCTGGTAGAACTTGCTCAACTCTAGTGTAATATTATTTGTACTAGGTTATAGAGCTAGTTCAACTCTAGTGAAAAATAATTTTTACTAGGTTATAGAGCTAGTTCTACTCTAGTGCAAAATTATTTGAACTAGCTTGTAGAGCTAGTTCAACTCTAGTGTAAAATTATTTGAACTAGATTGTAGAGCAAGTTCAAATCTAGTGTCAAATTGTGTGTACTAGGTTATAGAGCTAGTTCAACTCTAGTGTAAAATTATTTGAACTAGCTTGTAGAGCTAATTCAACTCTAGGGCAATATTATTTGTACTAGGTTATTGAGAGCTAGTTCAATGCTAGTGTAAAATTATTTGAACTAGCTTGTAGAGCTAGTTCAACACTAGTGTAAAATTATTTGAACTAGCTTGTATAACTAGTTCAACTCTAGTGTAAAATTATTTGAACTAGCTTGTAGAGCTAGTTCAACTCTAGTGTAAAATTATTTGAACTAGGTTATATATCTAGTTCAACTCTAGTGTAAGATTATTTGAACTAGCTGGCAGAGCTAGTTCAACTCTAGTGTAAAATTATTTGTACTAAGTTATAGATCTAGTTCAACTCCAGTATAAAATTATGTGAACAAGCTTGTAGACCTAGTTCAACTCTACTGTAAAATTATTTGTAGTATGTTATAGAGCTAGTTCAACTCTAGTGTAAAATTATTTGAACTAGCTTGTAGAGCTAGTTCAAATCTGGTGTGAAATTATGTGTACTAGGTCATAGATCTAGTTCAACTCTATTGTAAAATTATTAGAACTTGCTTGTAGAGCTAGTTCAACTCTAGTGTGAAATTATTTGTACTAGGTTATAGAGCTAGTTCAACTCTAGTGTAAAATTATTTATACTAGGTTATAGAGCTAGTTCTACACTAGTGGAAAATTATTTGAACTAACTTGTAGAGCTTGTTCAACACTAGTGTAAAATTATTTTTACCAGGTTATAGAGATAGTTCAACTCTAGTTTAAAATTACTTGTAGTAGATAATAGAGCTAATTCAACTCTAGTCTATAACTATTTGAACTAGCCTGTAGACCTAGTTCAACTCTAGTGTGAAATTATTTGAACTAGCTTGAAGAGCTAGTTCAACTCTAGTGTAAAATTATTTGTACCAGGTTACAGAGCTAGTTCAACTCTAGTGTAAAATAATTTGTACTATGTTATAGAGCTAGATCTACTCTAATGCAAAATTATTTCAACTAGCTTGTAGAGCTAGTTCAAATCTAGTGTGAAATTATGTGTACTAGGTTATAGAGGTAGTTCAACTCTAGTGTAAAATTATTTGAACTAGCTTGTAGAGCTAGTTCAACACTAGTGCGAAATTATTTGTACTAGGTTATTGAGAGCTTGTTCAACTCTTGTGTAAAATTATATGAACTAGCTTGTAGAGATAGTTCGACTCTAGTGTAAAATTACTTATACTAGGTTATAGATCTAGTTCAACTCTAGTGTAAAATTATTTGAACTAGCTTGTATAGCTAGTTCAACTCTAATGTAAAATTATTTGTACTAGCTTGTAGAGCTAGTTCAACTCTAGTGTAAAATTATTTGAACTAGGTTATAGATCTAGTTCAACTCCAGTCTAAAATTATTTCAACTAGCTTGAAGAGCTAGTTCAACTCTAGTGTAAAATTATTTGTACTAGGTTATAGAGCTAGTTCTACTCAACTGCAAAATTATTTGAACTAGTTTGTAGAGCTTGTTCAACTATACAAGCTTGTATAGCTAGTTCAACTCTAGTGTAAAATTATTTGAACTAGCTTGTAGAGCTAGTTCAACTCTAGTGTAAAATTATTTGAACTAGGTTATAGATCTAGTTCAGCACTAGTGTAAAATTATTTGTACTAGGTTATAGAGCTAGTTCTACTGTGGTGCAAAATTATTTGAACTAGCTTGTAGAGCTTGTTTAACTCTACAAGCTTGTATAGCTAGTTCAACTCTAGTGTAAAATTATTTGAACTATGTTATAAATTTAGTTCAATTCTAGTGCGAAATTATTTGAACTTGCTTGTAGAGCTAGTTCAATACTAGTGTAAAATTATTTGAACTAGCTTGTAGAGCTTGTTCAACTCTAATGTAAAATTATTTTTACTACGTTATAGAGATAGTTCAACTCTAGTGTAATATTACTTGTACTAGGTTATAGAGCTAGTTCAACTCTAGTATAAAACTATTTGAACTAGCCTAAAGAGCTAGTTTAACTCTATTGTAAAATTATTTGAACTAGCTTGAAGAGCTAGTTCAACTCTAGTGTAAAATCATTTGTACTAGGTTATAGAGCTAGTTCTACTCTAGTGCAAAATTATTTGAACAAGCTTGTTGAGCTTGTTCAACTCTACAAGCTTGTATAACTAGTTCAACTCTAGTGTAAAATTATTTGAACTAGCTTGTAGAGCAAGTTCAACTCTACTGTAAAATTATTTGAACTAGGTTATAGATCTAGTTCAACTCTAGTGTAAGATTATTTGAACTAGCTAGTAGAGCTAGTTCAACTCTAGTGTAAAATTATTTGTACTAGGTTATAGAGCTAGTTCAACTCTAGTGTAAAATTATTTGTACTAGGTTATAGAGCTAGTTCTACTCTATTGTAAAATTATTTGAACTAGCATGTCGAGCTAGTTCAACTCTAGTGTAAAATTATTTGAACTAGCTTGTGGAGCTAGTTCAACTCTAGTGTAAAATTATTTGAACTAGCTTATAGAGCTAGTTCAACTCTAGTGTAAAATTATTTGTACTAGGTTATAGAGCTAGTTCAACTATAGTGTAAAACTATTTGAACTAGACTGTAGAGCTAGTTCAACTCCAGTGTAAAATTATTTGAACTAGTTGCTAGAGCTAGTTCAAGTCTAGTGTAAAATTATTTGTACTAGGTTATAGAGCTAGTTCAACTCTAGTGTAAAATTATTTGTACTAGATTATAGAGCTAGTTATACTCAAGTGCAAAATTATTTGAACTAGCTTGTAGAGCATGTTCAACTCTACGAGCTTGTATAGCTAGTTCAACTCTAGTGTAAAATTATTTGAACTACCTTGTAGAGCTTGGTTAACTCTACAAGCTTGTATAGCTAGTTCAACTCTACTGTAAAATTATTTAAACTAGCTTGTAGAGCTAGTTAAACTCTAGTGTAAAATTGTTTCTACTAGGTTATAGAGCTAGTTCAACCCTAGTGTAAAATTATTTGTACTAGACTATAGAGCTAGTTCAACTCTAGCGTAAAATTATTTGAACTAGCTTATAGAGCTAGTTCAACTCTAGTGTAAAATTATTTGAACTATGTTACAGATTTAGTTCAATTCTAGTGCGAAATTATTTGAACTTGCTTGTAGAGCTAGTTCAATACTAGTGTAAAATTATTTGAACTAGCTTGTAGAGCTTGTTCAACTCTAATGTAAAATTATTTTTACTACGTTATAGAGATAGTTCAACTCTAGTGTAATATTACTTGTACTAGGTTATAGAGCTAGTTCAACTCTAGTATAAAACTATTTGAACTAGCCTAAAGAGCTAGTTTAACTCTATTGTAAAATTATTTGAACTAGCTTGTAGAGCTAGTTCAACTCTAGTGTAAAATCATTTGTACTAGGTTATAGAGCTAGTTCTACTCTAGTGCAAAATTATTTGAACAAGCTTGTTGAGCTTGTTCAACTCTACAAGCTTGTATAACTAGTTCAACTCTAGTGTAAAATTATTTGAACTAGCTTGTAGAGCAAGTTCAACTCTACTGTAAAATTATTTGAACTAGGTTATAGATCTAGTTCAACTCTAGTGTAAGATTATTTGAACTAGCTAGT
>NC_057806.1:421880742-421888098 GCF_018294505.1 Triticum aestivum | reverse complement strand
GAGCTAGTTCAACTCTAGTGTAAAATTATTTGAACTAGCTTGTGGAGCTAGTTCAACTCTAGTGTAAAATTATTTGAACTAGCTTATAGAGCTAGTTCAACTCTAGTGTAAAATTATTTGTACTAGGTTATAGAGCTAGTTCAACTATAGTGTAAAACTATTTGAACTAGACTGTAGAGCTAGTTCAACTCTAGTGTAAAATTATTTGAACTAGTTGCTAGAGCTAGTTCAAGTCTAGTGTAAAATTATTTGTACTAGGTTATAGAGCTAGTTCAACTCTAGTGTAAAATTATTTGTACTAGATTATAGAGCTAGTTATACTCAAGTGCAAAATTATTTGAACTAGCTTGTAGAGCATGTTCAACTCTACGAGCTTGTATAGCTAGTTCAACTCTAGTGTAAAATTATTTGAACTACCTTGTAGAGCTTGGTTAACTCTACAAGCTTGTATAGCTAGTTCAACTCTACTGTAAAATTATTTGAACTAGCTTGAAGAGCTTGTTCAACTCTAGTGTAAAATTGTTTCTACTAGGTTATAGAGCTAGTTCAACCCTAGTGTTAAATTATTTGTACTAGACTATAGAGCTAGTTCAAATCTAGCGTAAAATTATTTGAACTAGCTTATAGAGCTAGTTCAACTCTAGTGTAAAATTATTTGAACTATGTTATAAATTTAGTTCAATTCTAGTGCGAAATTATTTGAACTTGCTTGTAGAGCTAGTTCAATACTAGTGTAAAATTATTTGAACTAGCTTGTAGAGCTTGTTCAACTCTAATGTAAAATTCTTTTTACTACGTTATAGAGATAGTTCAACTCTAGTGTAATATTACTTGTACTAGGTTATAGAGCTAGTTCAACTCTAGTATAAAACTATTTGAACTAGCCTAAAGAGCTAGTTTAACTCTATTGTAAAATTATTTGAACTAGCTTGTAGAGCTAGTTCAACTCTAGTGTAAAATCATTTGTACTAGGTTATAGAGCTAGTTCTACTCTAGTGCAAAATTATTTGAACAAGCTTGTTGAGCTTGTTCAACTCTACAAGCTTGTATAACTAGTTCAACTCTAGTGTAAAATTATTTGAACTAGCTTGTAGAGCAAGTTCAACTCTACTGTAAAATTATTTGAACTAGGTTATAGATCTAGTTCAACTCTAGTGTAAGATTATTTGAACTAGCTAGTAGAGCTAGTTCAACTCTAGTGTAAAATTATTTGTACTAGGTTATAGAGCTAGTTCAACTCTAGTGTAAAATTATTTGTACTAGTTATAGAGCTAGTTCTACTCTATTGTAAAATTATTTGAACTAGCATGTCGAGCTAGTTCAACTCTAGTGTAAAATTATTTGAACTAGCTTGTGGAGCTAGTTCAACTCTAGTGTAAAATTATTTGAACTAGCTTATAGAGCTAGTTCAACTCTAGTGTAAAATTATTTGTACTAGGTTATAGAGCTAGTTAAACTATAGTGTAAAACTATTTGAACTAGACTGTAGAGCTAGTTCAACTCCAGTGTAAAATTATTTGAACTAGTTGCTAGAGCTAGTTCAACTCTAGTGTAAAATTATTTGTACTAGGTTATAGAGCTAGTTCAACTCTAGTGTAAAATTATTTGTACTAGATTATAGAGCTAGTTATACTCAAGTGAAAAATTATTTGAACTAGCTTGTAGAGCATGTTCAACTCTACAAGCTTGTATAGCTAGTTCAAGTCTAGTGTAAAATTATTTGAACTAGCTTGTAGAGCTAGTTCAACTCTTGTGTAAAATTATTTGAACTAGGTTATAGATCTAGTTCAACTCCAGTGTAAAATTATTTGAACAAGCTTGCAGAGCTAGTTCAACTCTAGTGTAAAATTATTTGAACTAGCTTGTAGAGCTAGTTAAACTCTAGTGTAAAATTGTTTCTACTAGGTTATAGAGCTAGTTCAACCCTAGTGTAAAATTATTTGTACTAGACTATAGAGCTAGTTCAACTCTAGCGTAAAATTATTTGAACTAGCTTATAGAGCTAGTTCAACTCTAGTGTAAAATTATTTGAACTATGTTACAGATTTAGTTCAATTCTAGTGCGAAATTATTTGAACTTGCTTGTAGAGATAGTTCAATACTAGTGTAAAATTATTTGAACTAGCTTGTAGAGCTTGTTCAACTCTAATGTAAAATTATTTTTACTACGTTATAGAGATAGTTCAACTCTAGTGTAATATTACTTGTACTAGGTTATAGAGCTAGTTCAACTCTAGTATAAAACTATTTGAACTAGCCTAAAGAGCTAGTTTAACTCTATTGTAAAATTATTTGAACTAGCTTGTAGAGCTAGTTCAACTCTAGTGTAAAATCATTTGTACTAGGTTATAGAGCTAGTTCTACTCTAGTGCAAAATTATTTGAACAAGCTTGTTGAGCTTGTTCAACTCTACAAGCTTGTATAACTAGTTCAACTCTAGTGTAAAATTATTTGAACTAGCATGTAGAGCAAGTTCAACTCTACTGTAAAATTATTTGAACTAGGTTATAGATCTAGTTCAACTCTAGTGTAAGATTATTTTAACTAGCTAGTGGAGCTAGTTCAACTCTAGTGTAAAATTATTTGTACTAGGTTATAGAGCTAGTTCAACTCTAGTGTAAAATTATTTGTACTAGGTTATAGAGCTAGTTCTACTCTATTGTAAAATTATTTGAACTAGCATGTCGAGCTAGTTCAACTCTAGTGTAAAATTATTTGAACTAGCTTGTGGGGCTAGTTCAACTCTAGTGTAAAATTATTTGAACTAGCTTATAGAGCTAGTTCAACTCTAGTGTAAAATTATTTGTACTAGGTTATAGAGCTAGTTCAACTATAGTGTAAAACTATTTGAACTAGACTGTAGAGCTAGTTCAACTCCAGTGTAAAATTATTTGAACTAGTTGCTAGAGCTAGTTCAACTCTAGTGTAAAATTATTTGTACTAGGTTATAGAGCTAGTTCAACTCTAGTGTAAAATTATTTGTACTAGATTATAGAGCTAGTTATACTCAAGTGCAAAATTATTTGAACTAGCTTGAAGAGCATGTTCAACTCTACAAGCTTGTATAGCTAGTTCAACTCTAGTGTAAAATTATTTGAACTAGGTTGTAGAGCTAGTTCAACTCTAGTGTAAAATTATTTAAACTAGGTTATAGATCTAGTTCAGCACTAGTGTAAAATTATTTGTACTAGGTTATAGAGCTAGTTCTACTGTGGTGCAAAATTATTTGAACTACCTTGTAGAGCTTGTTTAACTCTACAAGCTTGTATAGCTAGTTCAACTCTACTGTAAAATTATTTGAACTAGCTTGTAGAGCTAGTTCAACTCTAGTGTAAAATTGTTTCTACTAGGTTATAGAGCTAGTTCAACCCTAGTGTAAAATTATTTGAACTAGACTATAGAGCTAGTTCAACTCTAGCGTAAAATTATTTGAACTAGCTTATAGAGCTAGTTCAACTCTAGTGTAAAATTATTTCAACTTGCTTGTAGAGCTAGTTCAATACTAGTGTAAAATTATTTAAACTAGCTTGTAGAGCTTGTTCAATTCTAATGTAAAATTATTTTTACTACGTTATAGAGATAGTTCAACTCTAGTGTAATATTACTTGTACTAGGTTATAGAGCTAGTTCAACACTAGTGTAAAATTATTTGTACTAGCATGTGGAGCTAGTTCAACTCTAGTGTAAAATTATTTTACTAGGTTATAGAGCTAGTTCAACTCTAGTGTAAAATTATTTGTACTAGACTGTAGAGCTAGTTCAACTCTAGTGTAAGATTATTTGAACTAGCTTGTAGATCTAGTTGAACTCTAGTGTAAGATTATTTGTACTAGGTTATAGTGCTGGTTCTACTCTAGTGTAAAATTATTTGAACTGGCTTGTAGAGCTAGTTCAACTGTAGTGTAAAATTATCTGAACTAACTTGTAGAGCTAGTTTAACACAAGTATAAAATTATTTGTACTAGGTTATGGAGCTAGTTCAACTCTAGTGTAAAATTATTTATACTAGGTTATATAGCTAGTTCAACTCTAGTGTAAAATTATTTGTACTAGATTATAGAGCTAGTTATACTCAAGTGCAAAATTATTTGAACTAGCTTGTAGAGCATGTTCAACTCTACAAGCTTGTATAGCTAGTTCAACTCTTGTGTAAAATTATTTGAACTAGCTTGTAGAGCTAGTTCAACTCTTGTGTAAAATTATTTGAACTAGGTTATAGATCTAGTTCAACTCCAGTGTAAAATTATTTGAACAAGCTTGCAGAGCTAGTTCAACTCTAGTGTAAAATTATTTGAACTAGCTTGTAGAGCTAGTTAAACTCTAGTGTAAAATTGTTTCTACTAGGTTATAGAGCTAGTTCAACCCTAGTGTAAAATTATTTGTACTAGACTATAGAGCTAGTTCAACTCTAGCGTAAAATTATTTGAACTAGCTTATAGAGCTAGTTCAACTCTAGTGTAAAATTATTTGAACTATGTTATAGATTTAGTTCAATTCTAGTGCGAAATTATTTGAACTTGCTTGTAGAGCTAGTTCAATACTAGTGTAAAATTATTTGAACTAGCTTGTAGAGCTTGTTCAACTCTAATGTAAAATTATTTTTACTACGTTATAGAGATAGTTCAACTCTAGTGTAATATTACTTGTACTAGGTTATAGAGCTAGTTCAACTCTAGTATAAAACTATTTGAACTAGCCTAAAGAGCTAGTTTAACTCTATTGTAAAATTATTTGAACTAGCTTGTAGAGCTAGTTCAACTCTAGTGTAAAATCATTTGTACTAGGTTATAGAGCTAGTTCTACTCTAGTGCAAAATTATTTGAACAAGCTTGTTGAGCTTGTTCAACTCTACAAGCTTGTATAACTAGTTCAACTCTAGTGTAAAATTATTTGAACTAGCTTGTAGAGCAAGTTCAACTCTACTGTAAAATTATTTGAACTAGGTTATAGATCTAGTTCAACTCTAGTGTAAGATTATTTGAACTAGCTAGTGGAGCTAGTTCAACTCTAGTGTAAAATTATTTGTACTAGGTTATAGAGCTAGTTCAACTCTAGTGTAAAATTATTTGTACTAGGTTATAGAGCTAGTTCTACTCTATTGTAAAATTATTTGAACTAGCATGTCGAGCTAGTTCAACTCTAGTGTAAAATTATTTGAACTAGCTTGTGGAGCTAGTTCAGCTCTAGTGTAAAATTATTTGAACTAGCTTATAGAGCTAGTTCAACTCTAGTGTAAAATTATTTGTACTAGGTTATAGAGCTAGTTCAACTATAGTGTCAAACTATTTGAACTAGACTATAGAGCTAGTTCAACTCCAGTGTAAAATTATTTGAACTAGTTGCTAGAGCTAGTTCAACTCTAGTGTAAAATTATTTGTACTAGGTTATAGAGCTAGTTCAACTCTAGTGTAAAATTATTTGTACTAGATTATAGAGCTAGTTATACTCAAGTGCAAAATTATTTGAACTAGCTTGTAGAGCATGTTCAACTCTACAAGCTTGTATAGCTAGTTCAACTCTAGTGTAAAATTATTTGAACTAGGTTGTAGAGCTAGTTCAACTCTAGTGTAAAATTATTTAAATGTGACGCCCCCGATTTAATCGTACACTAATCATGCACGCAAATGTGTACGATCAAGATCAGGGACTCACGGGAAGATATCACAACACAACTCTACAAATAAAATAAGTCATACAAGCATCATAATACAAGCCAGGGGCCTCGAGGGCTCGAATACAAGTGCTCGATCATAGACGAGTCAGCGGAAGCAACAATATCTGAGTACAGACATAAGTTAAACAGGGTGCCATAAGATGGCTAGCACAAACTGGGATACAGATCGAAAGAGGAGCAGGCCTCCTGCCTGGGATCCTCCTAGGTCACTCCTGGTCGTCATCAGCGGGCAGCACATAGTAGTAGGCACCTCCGGTGTAGTAGGGGTCGTCGTCGACGGTGGCGTCTGGCTCCTGGACTCCAGCATCTGGTTGCGACAACCAGGAAGGAAGGAAAAGGGGAAAAAGGGGGGAGAAAGCAACCGTGAGTACTCATCCAAAGTACTCGCAAGCAAGGAACTACACTACATATGCATGGGTATATGTGTAGGGAGGCCATATCGGTGGACTGAACTGCAGAATGCCAGAATAAGAGGGGGATAGCTAATCCTGTCGAAGACTACGCTTCTGGTAGCCTCCGTCTTGCAGCATATAGAAGAGAGTAGATTGTAGTCCTCCAAGTAGCATCTCCAAGTAGCATCTCCAAGCAGCATCTCCAGTAGCATCGCATAGCATAATCCTACCCGGCGATCCTCTCCTCGTCGCCCTGCGGAAAAGCGATCACCGGGTTGTCTGTGGAACTTGGAAGGGTGTGTTTTATTAAGTATCCGGTTCTAGTTGTCATAAGGTCAAGGTACAACTCCAAGTCGTCCTGTTACCGAAGATCACGGCTATTCGAATAGATTAAACTTCCCTGCAGGGGTGCACCACATAGCCCAACACACTCGATCCCATTTGGCCGGACACACTTTCCTGGGTCATGCCCGGCCTCGGAAGATCAACACGTCGCAGCCCCACCTAGGCACAACAGAGAGGCCAGCACGCCGGTCTAAACCTAAGCGCGCAGGGGTCTGGGCCCATCGCCCTGAGCACACCTGCACGTTGCGAGGGCGGCCGAAAGCAGACCTAGCCTAGTGGCGTTCCAGTCCAATTCGGCGCGCGCCGCTCCGTCGCTGACGTCTGAAGTGCTTCGGCTGATACCACGACGTCGGGATACCCATAACTACTCCCACGTAGATGGTTAGTGCGTATAGGCTCGTAGCCAGACTCAGATCAAATACCAAGATCTCGTTAAGCGTGTTAAGTATCCGCGAACGCCGAACAGGGCCAGGCCCACCTGTCTCCTAGGTGGTCCCAACCTGCCCTGTCGCTCCGCCACAAAGTAACAGTCGAGGGCCGTCGGGAACCCAGGCCCACCTCTACCGGGATGGAGCCACCTGCCCCTTCAGCCCCCAACTCCGAACAGTATCACAGGTAATGTAACAGTGTAAAGTATATAGTATATGCCCGTGATCACCTCCCGAAGTGATCACAGCCCAGTAGTATAGCATGGCAGACTGACGAGAATGTAGGGCCAATGATGATAAACTAGCATCCTATACTAAGCATTTAGGATTGCAGGTAAGGTATCAACAGATGTAGCGACAATGTCAGGCTATGCATCAGAATAGGATTAACGAAAGCAGTAACATGCTACACTACTCTAATGCAAGCAGTATAGAGGAGAATAGGCGATATCTGGTGATCAAGGGGGGGGGCTTGCCTGGTTGCTCTGGCAAGAGAGAGGGGTCGTCAACTCCGTAG
>NC_057806.1:421862815-421879205 GCF_018294505.1 Triticum aestivum | reverse complement strand
TCTATTAATTTCTTTTTATAAAATACCAAGTTAGCACCTAAATTAGTATTACTAATTAGGCCTCTGCCATAATTATTTTGGCACACTATTAATTTAGTTATATTACTATATCTTTATAAAAGGCATTAAAGTAATTGTTTTGCCCTAAGCTTTGGTTATTTTAGTGAAATTAAATATTATAAGAAATGTTGGTTTCCCCACCATTATTATCTATGCAATATTTGGTTCACTCCGATCATTTTAGTTTTAATATTTGAAAACTTTTATTGTTTGCATATTTTTGAATTTGAATTTGAATCGGTTTCGAACTAACTCGAGATTAACAACTATAAACGAGGTGACGTGGCACCATTAGCAGAGGATCACTGTAGCTTAATTACCCGGGCGTCACATTAAACTAGGTTATAGATCTAGTTCAGCACTAGTGTAAAATTATTTGTACTAGGTTATAGAGCTAGTTCTACTGTGGTGCAAAATCATTTGAACTACCTTGTAGAGCTTGTTTAACTCTACAAGCTTGTCTAGCTAGTTCAACTCTACTGTAAAATTATTTGAACTAGCTTGTAGAGCTAGTTCAACTCTAGTGTAAAATTGTTTCTACTAGGTTATAGAGCTAGTTCAACCCTAGTGTAAAATTATTTGTACTAGACTATAGAGCTAGTTCAACTGTAGCGTAAAATTATTTGAACTAGCTTATAGAGCTAGTTCAACTCTAGTGTAAAATTATTTCAACTTGCTTGTAGAGCTAGTTCAATACTAGTGTAAAATTATTTGAACTAGCTTGTAGAGCTTGTTCAATTCTAATGTAAAATTATTTTTACTACGTTATAGAGATAGTTCAACTCTAGTGTAATATTACTTGTACTAGGTTATAGAGCTAGTTCAACACTAGTGTAAAATTATTTGTACTAGCATGTGGAGCTAGTTCAACTCTAGTGTAAAATTATTTGTACTAGGTTATAGAGCTAGTTCAACTCTAGTGTAAAATTATTTGTACTAGACTGTAGAGCTAGTTCAACTCTAGTGTAAGATTATTTGAACTAGCTTGTAGAGCTAGTTGAACTCTAGTGTAAGATTATTTGTACTAGGTTATAGTGCTGGTTCTACTCTAGTGTAAAATTATTTGAACTAGCTTGTAGAGCTAGTTCAACTGTAGTGTAAAATTATCTGAACTAACTTGTAGAGCTAGTTTAACACAAGTATAAAATTATTTGTACTAGGTTATGGAGCTAGTTCAACTCTAGTGTAAAATTATTTATACTAGGTTATATAGCTAGTTCAACTCTAGTGTAAAATTATTTGTACTATAGCGTAAAATTATTTTAACTAGCTTGTAGAGCTAGTTTTACTCTAGTGTAAAATTATTTCAACTAGCTTGTAGAGCTAGTTCAACTCTAGTATAAAATTATTTGTACTAGGTTATAGAGCTAGTTCTACTCTAGTGTAAAATTATTTGAACTATCTTGTAGAGCTAGTTCAACTCTAGTGTAAAATTATTTGTACTAGGTTATAGTGCTAGTTCAACTCTACTGTATAATTATTCGTACTAGGTGATAGAGCTAGATCAACTCTAGTGTCAAATTATTTGTACTAGATTATAGAGCTAGTTCAACTCTACTGTAAAACTATTTGAACTAGCCTGTAGAGCTAGGTCAACTCTAGTGTAAAATTATTTGAACTAGTTTGTAGAGCTAGTTCAACTCTAGTGTAAAATTATTTGAACTAGCTTGTAGAGCTAGTTCAACTCTAGTGTAAAATTATTTGTGACGCCCCCGATTTAATCGTACACTAATCATAAAATTAGGGACTCACGGGAAGATATCACAACACAACTCTACAAATAAAATAAGTCATACAAGCATCATATTACAAGCCAGGGGCCTCGAGGGCTCGAATACAAGAGCTCGATCATAGACGAGTCAGCGGAAGCAACAATATCTGAGTACATACATAAGTTAAACAAGTTTTCCTTAAGAAGGCTAGCACAAACTGGGATACAGATCGAAAGAGGCGCAGGCCTCCTGCTTGGGATCCTCCTAAACTACTCCTGGTCGTCGTCAGCGGGCAACACGTAGTAGTAGGCACCTCCGGTGTAGTAGGAGTCATCGTCGAAGGTGGCGTCTGGGTCCTGGGCTCCAACATCTGGTTGCGACAACCAGGTAGAAGGGATAGGGGGAAAAGAGGCAGAAAGCAACCGTGAGTACTCATCCAAGGTACTCGCAAGCAAGGAGCTATACTACACATGTATGCATTGGTATCAACTGGAATAAGGCTATTATATGTGGACTGAACTGCAGAAAGCCGGGATAAGGGGGGATAGCTAGTCCTTTCGAAGACTACACTTCTAGCAGCCTCCGTCTTGCAGCATGTAGAAGAGAGTAGACTGAAGTCCTCCAAGTATCATCATATAGCATAATACTAACCGATGATCCTCCTCCCCTCGTCGCCCTGTGAGAGAGCGATCACCGGTTGTATCTGGCACTTGGAAGGGTGTGCTTTATTAAGTATCCGGTTCTAGTTGTCATAAGGTCAAGGTACAACTCCAAGTCGTCCTGTTACTGAAGATCACGGCTATTCGAATAGATTAACTTCCCTGCAGGGGTGCACCACATATCCCAACACGCTCGATCCCATTTGGCCGGACACATTTTCCTGGGTTATGCCCGGCCTCAGAAGATCAACACGTCGCAGCCCTACCTAGGCACAACAGAGAGGTCAGCATGCTGGTCTAAATCCTATGGCGCAGGGGTCTGGGCCCATCGCCCATTGCACACCTGCACGTTGCATACGCGGCCGGAAGCAGAACTAGCCCCCTTAATACAAGAGCAGGCTTACGGTCCAATCCGGCGCGCGCCACTCAGTCGCTGACGTCATGAAGGCTTCGGCTGATACCACGACATCGAGTGCCCATAACTGTCCCCGCGTAGATGGTTAGTGCGTATAGGCCAGTAGCCAGACTCAGATCAAATACCAAGATCTTGTTAAACGTGTTAAGTATCCGCGAACACCGACCAGGGCCAGGCCCACCTCTCTCCTAGGTGGTCTCAACCTGCCCTGTCGCTCCGTCACAAAGTAACAGTCGGGGGCCGTCGAGAACCCAAGCCCACCTCTACCGGGATGGAGCCACCTGCCCCTTCAGCCCCCAAGTCCGAACAGTACCACATGTAATGTAATTGTGTAAAGTATATAGTATATGCCCGTGATCACCTCCCGAAGTGATCACGGCCCAGTAGTATAGCATGACAGACGGACAAGAGTGTAGGGCCACTGATGGAACACTAGCATCCTATACTAAGCAGTAGGATAGCAGGTAATGGTAACAACAGTAGTAGCAAGGACAGGCTATGCATCAGGATAGGAATAACGGAAAGCAGTAACATGCTACACTACTCTAATGCAAGTAGTATAGAGAAGAGTAGGCGATATCTGGTGATCAAAGGGGGGGCTTGTCTGGAAGCTCTGTTGTACAGGGAGAAGGGTCGTCGGTGACGTAGTCGTACTCGGTGGCATCAGCGCCGGTCTCGGGGTCTACCGGAGAAGAAGAGGGGGGAAGAAACAGTAAATACGGAGCAAACAAAGCATCACAAAACATAATGAGGCAATACGCAGTGCTAGGTATGCCCCAACGCGGTAGTGAGTGATACCGGCGAAGGGGGGAAACATCCGGGAAAGTATTCCCGGTGTTTCGCGTTTTCGGACAGGTGAACCGGAGGGGGAAAGTTGCATGTTTGCTATGCTAAGGATATGTGGCGGATAAACGGGCTGCGTATCCGGATTCGTCTCGTCGTTCTAAGAAACTTTCATGTACAAAGTATTTTCATCCGAGTTACGGATTACTTTATATTGATTTTAATGGTTTTAAACATTTTTTAAAATTACTAGAATTTATTTAATCCAAATTGACCAAGTCAATTTGACTGGTCAAAAGGAGTTTTGGTAGCCCACATGTCATAGGCTATACCTAAACTAATAAATAAAAACTAACTTAATCAAATGGGGCCCATATGTCATAGTATATCAACTAGCCTAACTAGTACTAATTAATCCCTAATCTAATTGAACAGGGCCGGCCACAGGCACACAACCGGCCTCATCATGGTGGTGCATGCACGCATAGGCACATGGCCATGGCCACGGCCACCACCAGCAGTAGTGTTCGGCGGCGGCGACAGAGAGTAGCAACAGGCAGCGAGCAGCACACATAGTTGCGGCAACGAGCAACACAAGCAATAGCAACAGCGGCAACAGCTAAGGGCAGTAGCTAAGCAGCGGCATAGCCAGAAGGCAACAAGTGTGTGCGCGCAGCCGGGAGCAGCAGCCTGCGGCTGAGGGCAAGTGGGCAGGCGCACACATGTGCGCGGGGCCGGTGCCGCAAGCAGAGCAGCACAGTAGCGGCGGCGCGGACACGAGCGGGGCGCAGCGGCGGCACTAGCGGCGGGTCGCGCAGCAAGGAAACTGGAATATCATAAGCAGGGGGCGTGGGCACGTACTGAACTAAGCTTACAGGAAGCAACGGCCATGTCGGACGAGCACGAGACAACCCAATCGATGGCAGTATCGAACGGAAAAGCGGGGGAATGAGGAGAGGCGCTCACAGCGAAGGTTGTAGGTGAGCTCGACAAGGCCGGGGTGGACCGGAGTGATGGATCGACGGTGAGGTCGTGGCGGGCGAGCACGGAGAAGACGATGATGGCGCCAGCAACCAAGTGCCTCGGCTTGAGGCGACGCTTGGGACCGATTAAGTCGAGCACGGTGGAGCTCCTAGACGCCCTCCCGCACGCCGGAGACGCCTGTGGCCGTGACAACGACGATGGGCATCGGTCACTTTGGGATCTCATGAGCTCGATTTGGTCTAGAGAGGAAGGGGAACGATGGGGATCGAGAGGGGAGACGGTCGACACGGGGGCTAGGGTTCCAAAGGGGCGAGGGGATACTTGTAGGCGCCGGGGGGATGCGGGATGGTCGCCACGCACGACCACGGCCGGAGGATGGCTGCCACGACCCCTCGTCTCCTGTAGCGAGAGGAAGAGGACAAGTGGGGGTGGGCTGGGCCTATTTTTGCTAAATGGGCCACGGTCCAGTAGCTTAGGTCCCTTTTTCTTTTTACTACTATTTTTCCATTTTCTCATCTCTTTAATTATTTAGCCAATGTTTTACTTTCTTTTTGCGTCAAAATACTTTTAAAATGTAAAACCTTGACACATAATTACTATGCATTCTTTTTGCACAACCACACCCAAAAAAATTGGGTTCAAGATAATTTATTAAGTTCGAGTTTATATTTAAATGGGATAAAAAGGTGTTCTTGGTCCACTGTTTTAATATCCAACGGAAATTTAATATTTCTAAAATGTTAATTTTTTCATGAAAAATTGTTAGTGAATATTTCCAACCCACCGAACATTTTTGTTTTACCATTTGAAGAAATAATAATTTGACTTTATTTTAAATTAGAATTTGAATCGGGTTTGAACTAACGCGGGATTAACAATAGTAACCGAGTGACGTGGCATCATTAGCAGGGTTTACTGTAGCTTGAATATCGGGGCGTCACAATTCTCCTCCACTACAAGAAATCTCGTCCCGAGATTTAAGAGGTAGTGAAAGGGGGGAAGGTTTGGTAACGAATCTAGCGGGTCTTCTCATTCTGGCTTGCTCGTCTCGAAGAGATCGGTCCAATGCATTGATGTCTTCATTTCTCTGCTTCAGGTCATCATGATGAAGTCGGCATCCTTTCTTCGGGATCTTCACCGTATTTACGAATAGGTAACATGGCAGGTCGGCAACGACAGAATGCTATAAGGGTAATAATCTGGGATTAACCCATGAATGAGCATATGAGTACCTCTCGAGTTGAACAAATAAAACACATCAAGAGTAAAGTTGGAAGGTACAATAAGAAGTTTCAAGTAGCCAGGCAATCGTTTAATGCCTAGTCAGAAGGTGAAAGGGGTTTCAAAGCAATGAAATAATTAGTGTGTCTGATGCCAGAATTGATGATCTCATCAGAAGGTGGCTCATGAATTACATACGAGTCCACGCGGAAGGAACAACTTTGGAAACAGGGGGTGTACAGGAAAGTCAGGTTTCGATCCTGTGGAACTATGGGTTATGGGCCCACCATGTGGGTTAAAAGTAGGCAGGGCGGAGACGTCTTGCGTGATCATGCAAGCAAGGCATGTTAGAGGATAGAATATCGATTATGTCGGCAACAACGTCGGTACCAAGGGCAAGGGACGAAGAGAACCATTTTCCTGCTCGTTGAATGAGGCGGACCAATAGGCAAAGTTCTCGTCCATCGGTGGCTACCGGAATGCTATCAACAAAAGCAACAGGGTCTTACTGACACGGTTGTACACCAAGGTGTTTACATAAGCAGAAGAACATTACTGCTTAGATCATATAGGTCATCAGAAAGGGTAAACAAAACAAAGGAAAGGAAAAGGTGATCTTCATATTAAACAGAACAATGGAAAGAGAAATGTGTTTAAACACAAATTTCAGGGGGTATATCCTTCCCAAGGACAAACAGAGCATGATAGCCATGACAGGATATAACGTAGAAAACCCTTTAGGAAAGGGGAGAGAAATTTCATGACATTACCCATACAACGGTGTTTGGATAATTGATAAAGAGAATTTAGCATTGTGCTTAAAATGCTCTTATTGAAAATCGGAGTACCACAGACATGTTTCGAGATAGCATGGACATGGTCAACAGGCAAAGGTCGGATTTTGGATACTCAAAGGACCCATCAGGAACATCTTGTAGAATAAGCCTTACAATTTCCTCAGGGAAGAATGGAAACCTTGCTAAAAAGGATGAACTATAACCATAAGTCCTCCGGCCAGGTGTGCTAGGCATGACATCACCTTACCGGGTCATATAAAGTTGTTATAACTCCTAGAAATATGTTCCAACCATCATATCTGACCGAGATTCAGATCTGATTGGTGTCAGGATAACTCAGACTTAGGATGCCTGAGAAGAAAGATGCAACACAAATTGTCGAGATGACACTGTAAGGTTCTCAGGAAATGAACTATGGAAGCGAGTTCCGCACAAGGGTTCGCCATTAAATCAAGGAGAGGTGAGGAGGTGACTGATTGACTTAGCGACAATCCATTGAGATTTCCAAAAAGATGGATTTCCACAACTATGTGAACAAGGAGATAACATAATCTAGATCAAATGACTTAATGATGTATGCTCGAGGAAAACATACACGGTTAAACATTGGTTGAAATGTGCACCGGAAATATGGGCTAGGTAGCATGACCAATGTTCGAATGATGATAGGGTTGCTAGAAGTTTAGAATTTACACATCACATACCATTTGTCGGTATTCCGATTAGAAACAACACGGGGACCAAGAAAAGAATGGTGATGGAGATCATGACAAATTCTGTCGAGAGGTTTCATGGAGATGTAATCGGTTGGCGATGACATCAAGTCAAAGGAATGATGAAGCAAAAGTTATTGGAACCACGAGTATGCCACAAACTCGGAATCCAGCTTGTTGTTCAAGGAAAAAAAGATCTGACGTGGAAAGTTGACGTAAGCTTAGCTCATCATCGAAAGTTGTGCTTCGGGATTAAGGACCGGGTAGCATAGTTAAAATTTAGCACGATAATGATATAGCCGATCAGGCTTGGAATGACTTGAAGGATTATTAAACTCATAAGCAACAAAGATTACTTAGAGTTATCGAACCAGAGTGCGGAATCGGTTCACTTACCGGGGTTTCTTGAGCGACTTAACAACTCAGAACCCATGAAAAATTAGAATCGGTGAGAAATAATAGCTGATGGAGACTCATAAGATGCAACACAGTTCTTAGATATACTCGAGATACCAAAGGGTAATACTCGAATGTAGATCAAGGTAGAGGTTGAACTGGTGTATTGACTTGCAAAAGACAAGTGCTTTAACTTGTCCGAGAAATGGGATCAAAGAGAAAATATGGTCGAAACCACGATTGTATAGGATCAGTTCACAGATACCAGATGATATTATATCAACAAAATAATTATTATTACAAGAAGCTTCGATGGTAGGATCTACATCGTGTCCATGGGCATGAACACAAAGTTCAAGGTCCACTCCCACTTCTCCAACGCATAACCTTTCATTCACTTCCCCTTATCGAAGTTGTAGTGTTGAAAAGTTATCTGACAAAGCGTCAGCAGGGTATAACCCGCATAACTTTCGAGGTCACACAAATTAAGGAAGGCATAGGTTTAACCCGTCAGGGTATCGTGGAAACATATACCACAAGCTTTGAGAGTAATTATTACCAGCTCGAAAGCAGAGCATGGTTGGCAAAAGGAGAGGATACAAATTACCAAAGGCATTATGTATCGGAGAAAGAACTCACAAGGTGATTAATTATGAAGGACATTGTCGGATAATAATCCAACAGTGGATATGGTGATCCACAATGGAGCTGATGTGAGTATCGATACCCAATCAGAGGAAGAAAGAATGAAAATGCATCATTTTACAGAACATCTGAATAATTCAACGTTTAGATAACAAAGGAATTATGATTTTCAAATCATGGGATCAGGAGCAAACGCTCTGATCAAGGATGGACAAGTTGAATAGACTTAGGGGTACAATCAATGGCAATCTGATTGGCCGAGGACCAGCTCACGTTTTAAATGACATCTGAGCCGGAAGGATGAATTCTATGATCTGAGTGAGGACTGCGAGCATTCGCAACATATTGAGTCAATGGACTCAAAATGATATTGACAAAGGTTGCCAATAAGATTACTATACTTATGGGATTAACCATAATGCAAGCAAGCAAGAATTTCAGGAGCAATAGGTTGCTCAGGATTTTCAGAAGACCGAATGGTATTTCAAAGAATTTTGTGAACTGCATGAATATCTGGGGATGAGCGGATACTCGATAAATGTGAGAAATTATCCGTAGTGGTATGCATGTGGCAAAGAACTGCAAGGCAGTAGGCACAAAGTATTCTCGGGGTATCTTATAATAACAAGATCGATTGGGAATAAAAGTAAGCACGACAGGTCTAAATACTTATCCATAGGGATATTTCGGTGGTAGGGAATTGCAAAAGCAATGCACAAGGTTTCGGGAGAACATCGGAGAGTATTGTCAGAATCTTCTGTTGAAGCAGTCGATCATCTGTAATGAAGGGGCTCTTCGGCAGGAAGTGGTAACGAGAACCTAGAATTAGATTTTAGCAAAATCATTTAACCCGAATAGAAAAGAGATCAGAATCCCAGAGTATAGACGAGGAATAAAAGATCCTAATACCACCCAATGGCGACGTGGGCCCGTAAGGCACACATCCATGTTATTAAAAGTTTTGTAATGTCTAGACTCAACTTCGGCCAAGGAGTTTGGAAGGGGGATTCTACAGGCAGTCGGCTCTGATACCAACTTGTGATGCCCCCGATTTAATCGTACACTAATCATACACGCAAATTTGTACGATCAAGATCAGGGACTCACGAGAAGATATCACAACACAACTCTACAAATAAAATAAGTCATAGAAGCATCATATTACAAGCCAGGGGCCTCGAGGGCTTGAATACAAGAGCTCGATCATAGACGAGTCAGCGGAAGCAACAATATCTGAGTACAGACATAAGTTAAACAAGTTTGCCTTAAGAAGGCTAGCACAAACTGGGATACAGATCGAAAGAGGCGCAGTCCTCCTGCCTAGGATCCTCCTAAACTACTCCTGGTCGTCGTCAGCGGGCAGCACGTAGTAGTAGGCACCTCCGGTGTAGTAGGAGTCGTCGTCGAAGGTGGCGTCTAGCTCCTGGGCTCCAACATCTGGTTGCGACAACCAGGTAGAAGGGATAGGGGGAAAAGAGGGAGAAAGCAACCGTGAGTACTCATCCAAAGTACTCGCAAGCAAGGAGCTATACTACATATGTATGCATTGGTATCAACTGGAATAAGGCTATTATATGTGGACTGAACTGCAGAAAGCCGAGATAAGGGGGGATAGCTAGTCCTTTCGAAGACTACGCTTCTGGCAGCCTCCGTCTTGCAGCATGTAGAAGAGAGTAGACTGAAGTCCTCCAAGTATCATCACATAGCATAATCCTAACCGATGATCCTCCCCTCGTCGCCCTGTGTGAGAGCGATCACCAGTTGTATCTGGCACTTGGAAGGGTGTGTTTTATTAAGTATCCGGTTCTAGTTGTCATAAGGTCAAGGTACAACTCCAAGTCGTCCTGTTACCGAAGATCACGGCTATTTGAATAGATTAATTTCGCTGCAGGGGTGCACCACATAACCCAACACGCTCGATCCCATTTGGCCGGACACACTTTTCTGGGTCATGCCCAGCCTCGGAAGATCAACACGTCGCAGCCCTACCTAGGCACAACAGAGAGGTCAGCACGCCGGTCTAAATCCTATGGCGCAGGGGTCTGGGCCCATCGCCCATTGCACACCTGCATGTTGCATACGCGGCCGGAAGCAGAACTAGCCCCCTTAATACAAGAGCAGGCTTAGGGTCCAATCCGGCGCGCGCCACTCAGTCGCTGACGTCACGAAGGCTTCGGCTGATACCATGACGTCGAGTGCCCATAACTGTCCCCGCGTAGATGGTTAGTGCGTATAGGCTAGTAGCCAGACTCAGATCAAATACCAAGATCTCGTTAAACGTGTTAAGTATCCGCGAACACCGACCAGGGCCAGGCCCACCTCTCTCCTAGGTGGTCTCAACCTGCCCTGTTGCTCTGTCACAAAGTAACAGTTGGGGGCCGCCGAGAACCCAGGCCCACCTCTACCGGGATGGAGCGACCTGCCCCTTCAGCCCCCAACTCCGAACAGAACCACAGGTAATGTAACTGTGTAAAGTATATAGTATATGCCCGTGATCACCTCCCGAAGTGATCACGGCCAGTAGTATAGCATGGCAGACGAACAAGAGTGTAGGGCCACTGATGGAACACTAGCATCCTATACTAAGCAGTAGGATAGCAGGTAATGGTAACAACAGTAGTAGCAAGGACATGCTATGCATCAGGATAGGAATAACGGAAAGCAGTAACATGCTACACTACTCTAATGCAAGCAGTATAGAGAAGAGTAGGCGATATCTGGTGATCAAAGGGGGGGCTTGCATGGAAGCTTTGTTGTACATTGAGAAGGCTCGTTGGTGACGTAGTCGTACTCGGTGGCATCAGCGCCGGTCTCGGGGTCTACCAGAGAAGAAGAGGGGGGAAGAAACAGTAAATACGGAGCAAACAAAGCATCACAAAACATAATGAGGCAATACACAGTGCTAGGTATGCCCCAACGCGGTAGTGAGTGATACCGGCGAAGGGGGGAATCATCCGGGAAAGTATTCCCGGTGTTTCGCATTTTCGGACAGGTGAACCGAAGGGGGAAAGTTGCGTGTTTGCTATGCTAGGGATATGTGGCGGATAAACGGGCTGCGTATCTGGATTCGTCTCGTCGTTCTAAGAAACTTTCATGTACAAAGTATTTTATTCGAGTTACGGATTACTTTATATTGATTTTAATGGTTTTAAACATTTTCTAAAATTACTAGAATTTATTTAATCCAAATTGACCAAGTCAATTTGACTGGTCAAAAGGAGAGTTGGTAGCCCACATGTCATAGGCTATACCTAAACTAATAAATAAAAACTAACTTAATCAAATGGGGCCCATATGTCATAGTATATCAACTAGCCTAACTAGTACTTATTAATCCCTAATCTAATTGAACAGGGCCGGCCACAGGCACACAACCGGCCACATTGTGGTGGTGCATGCACGCATAGGCACATGGCCACGGCCACGGCCACCACCAGCAGCAGTGTTCGGCGGCGGCGATAGAGAGTAGCAACAGGCAGCGAGCAGCACACGCAGCTGCGGCATCGAGCAGCACAAGCAATAGCAACAGCGGCAGCAGCTAAGGGCAGTAGCTAAGCAGCGGCATAGCCAGAAGGCAGCAAGTGTGCGCGCGCAGCCGGGAGCAGCAGCCTGCGGCTGCGGGCAAGTGGGCAGGCGCGTGCATGTGCGTGGGGCCGGTGCCACAAGCAGAGCAGCACAGTAGCGGCGGCGCGGACACGAGTGAGGGCGTAGCGGCGACACTAGCGGCGGGTCGCGCAGCAAGGAAACTGGAATATCATAAGCAGGGGGCGTGGGCATGTACTGAACTGAGCTTACAGGAAGCAACGGCCATGGCGGACGAGCACGAGACAACCCAATCAACGGCGGAATCGAACGGAAAAGCGGGGGAATGAGGAGAGGCGCTCACAGCGAAGGTCGTAGGCGAGCTCGACGAGGCCGGGGTGGATCGGAGTGATGGATCGATGGTGAGGTCGTGGCGGGCGAGCACGGAGAAGACGACGATGGCGCCGGCAACCAAGTGCCTCGGCTTGAGGCGACGCCCGGGACCGATTAAGTCGAGCGCGGTGGTGCTCCTAGACGCCCTCCCGCACGCCGGAGACGCCTGTGGCCGTGACAACGACGACGGGCAGCAGTTACTTTGGGATCTCACGAGCTCGATTTGGTCTAGAGAGGAAGGGGAATGATGGGGATCGAGAGGGGAGACGGTCGACACGGGGGCTAGGGTTCCGAAGGGGCGAGGGGATACTTGTAGGCACCTGGGGGATGCGGGATGGTCGCCACACACGACCACAGCCGGAGGATGGCTGCCACGGCGCCCCGTCTCCTGTAGCGAGAGGAAGAGGACAAGTGGGGGTGGGCTGGGCCTATTTTTGCTAAATGGTCCACGGTCCAGTAGCTTAGGTCCCTTTTTCTTTTTACTACTATTTTTCCATTTTCTCATCTGTATAATTGTTTAGCCAATGTTTTGTACTTTCTTTTTGCGTCAAAATACTTTTAAAATGTAAAACCTTGACACATAATTACTATGCATTCTTTTTGCACAACCACACCCAAAAAAATTGGGTTCAAGATAATTTATTGAGTTCGAGTTTATATTTAAATGGGATAAAAAGGTGTTGTTGGTCCACTGTTTTAATATCCAATGAAAATGTAATATTTCTAAAATGTTAATTCTTTCATGAAAAATTGTTAGTGAATATTTCCAAACCCACCGAACATTTTTGTTTTACCGTTTGACGAAATAATAATTTGACTTTATTTTAAATTAGAATTTGAATCGAGTTTGAACTAATGCGAGATTAACAATGGTACCCGAGTGATGTGGCATCATTAGCAGGGTTTACTGTAGCTTGAATATCTGGGCGTCACAATTTTGTATAGCTAGTTCAACTCTAGTGTAAAATTATTTGTACTAGGTTATAGTGGTAGTTCAACTCTACTGTATAATTATTCGTACTAGGTGACAGATCTAGTTCAACTCTAGTGTAAAATTATTTGAACTAGCTTGTAGATCTAGTTCAACTCTAGTCTAAGATTATTTGAATTAGCTTGTGGAGCTAATTCAACACTAGTGTAAAATTGTTTGTACTAGCTTGTGGAGCTAGTTGAACTCTAGTGTCAAATTATTTGTACTAGATTATAGAGCTAGTTCAACTCTACTGTAAAACTATTTGAACTAGCCTGTAGAGCTAGGTCAACTCTAGTGTAAAATTATTTGAACTAGCTTGTAGAGCTAGTTCAACTCTAGTGTAAAATTATTTGTACTAGGTTACAGAGCTAGTTCAACTCTAGGGTAAAATGATTTGAACTAGGTTGTAGAGATAGTTTAACTCTACTGTAAAGTTATTTGAACTAGAGCTAGTTCGACTCTAGTGTAAAATTATTTGAACTAGCTTGTAGATATAGCTGAACTCCACTGTAAAAATTATTTATACTAGGTTATAGAGCTAGTTTAACTCTAGTGTAAAATTACTTGAACTGGATTGTAGATTGGTTCAACTCTAGTGTAAATTTATTTGAATTACCTTGTAGAGCTAGTTCAACACTAGTGTAAAATTATTTGTACTAGGTTATGGACCTAGTTCAACTCTAGAGTAAAATTATTTGTACTAGGTTATAGAGCTAGTTCAAATCTAGTGTATAATTATTTGTACTAGGTGATAGAGGTAGTTCAACTCTAGTGTCAAATTAGTTGTACTAGGTTATATGGCTAGTTCAACTCTACATTAAAATATTTGAACTAGCCTGTAGAGCTAGGTCAATTCTAGTGTAAAATTATGTGAATTAGCTTGTAGACCTAGTTGAACTCTAGTGTAAAATCATTTGTACTAGGTTATAAAACTAGTTCAAGTCTAGTGTAAAATTATTTGAACTAGCTTGTAGAGCTAGTTCAACTCCAGTGTAAAATTATTTGTACTAGGTTATAGAGCTACTTCAACTCTAGTGTAAAATTATTTGTACGAGGTTATAGAGCTAGTTCAACTCGAGTGTAAAATTATTTTAACTAGCTTCTATAGCCAGTTCAACCGTAGTGTAAAATTATTTGAACTAGCTTGTAGAGTTAGTTTAACTCTAGTGTAATATTATTTGAACTAGCTTGTAGAGCTAGTTCAACTCTTGTGTTAAATTATTTGAACTACCTTGTAGAGCTAGTTCAGCTCTAGTGTAATATAATTTGAACTAGCTTGTAGAGCTAGTTCAACTCTAGTGTAAAATTATTTGTACTAGGTTTTAGAGCTAGTTCAACTCTAGTGTATAATTATTTGTACTATAGGTGATAGAGCTAGTTCAACTCTAGTGTAAAATTATTTGAACAATGTTATAGGGCTAGTTCAACTCTAGTGTAAAATTATTTGAACTAGCCTGTAGAGCTAGTTCAACTCTAGTGTAAAATTATTTGAACTAGCTTGTAGAGCTAGTTCAACTCTAGTGTAAAATTATTTGTACTAGGTTATAGAGCTAGTTGTACTCTAGTGTAAAATTATTTGAACTAGCTTGTAGAGCTAGTTCAACTTTAGCGTAAAATTATTTGAACTATGTTGTAGAGCTAGTTCAACTCTAGTGTAAGATTATTTGAACTAGCTTGTAGATCTAGTTCAACTCTAGTGTAAAATTATTTGTACTAGGTTATAGAGCTAGTTGAACTCTAGTGTAAAATTATTTGAATTAGCTTGTAGAGCTAGTTCAACTCTATTGTAATATTATTTGAACTAGCTTGTAGAGCTAGTTCAACTCTTGTGTTAAATTATTTGAACTACCTTGTAGAGCTAGTTCAACTCTAGTGTAATATTATTTGAACTAGTTTGTAGAGCTAGTGCAACTCTAGTGTAAAATTATTTGTACTAGGTTATAGAGCTAGTTCAACTCTAGTGTATAATTATTTGTACTATAGGTGATAGAGCAAGTTCAACTCTAGTGTAAAATTATTTGAACAATGTTATAGGGCTAGTTCAACTCTAGTGTAAAATTATTTGAACTAGCCTGTAGAGCTAGTTCAACTCTAGTGTAAAATTATTTGAACTAGCTTGTAGAGCTAGTTAACCTCTAGTGTAATATTACTTGAACTATCTTGTAGAGATAGTTCAACTCTAGTGTAAAATTATTTCTACTAGGTTATAGTGCTAGTTCAACTCTACTGTATAATTATTTGTACTAGGTGATAGAGCTAGTTCAACTCTAGTGTCAAATTATTTTTAATAGATTATAGAGCTAGTTCAACTCTACTGTAAAACTATTTGAACTAGCCTGTAGAGCTAGGTCAACTCTAGTGTAAAATTATTTGAACTAGCTTGTAGAGCTAGTTCAACTCTAGTGTAAAATTATTTGTACTAGGTTACAGAGCTAGTTCAACTCTAGGGTAAAATGATTTGAACTAGGTTGTAGAGATAGTTTAACTCTAGTGTACAGTTATTTGAACTAGAGCTAGTTCGACTTATTGTAAAATTATTTGAACTAGCTTGTAGATATAGCTCAAATCCAATGTAAAAATTATTTATATGTGACGCCCGGGTAATTAAGCTACAGTAATCCCCGCTAGTGATGCCACGTCACCTCGGTTACTGTGGTTAAACTCGCCTTAGTTCAGAACCTAGTTCGAATTTCAAATTCAAAATCGAGCAAACAATAAAAGTTTTGAAATATTAAAGTTTAAATGTTCGGAGTGAACCAAATAATACATAGGTAATTATGTGGAGAAACCAAACTTTGATAAAATGTTTAAAGGCCCTAAAACAATTAAAACAATAGTGAAAACAATTAAACAAATGCCTATTGAATTTATGAAATGCTAACGCTATTTTATTATGGGTTAAGAATTAATCTCGTAGTAGTTTATTGGTAAATACAAATTAGGCACTAGTGGTAATTTTATAAAACTGAAAATAACAAAAACTACAAATAAAAAGAGACAAGAAAAAAAAGGAAAACAGAAAACAGAACACCCCCCCGCTGGGCCAAGTGGCCCAGCTGGCCTCAACCTCCCGAACGGGCTAGCCCACCCCACGGCCCAGCCGGCCCCCCCACACAC
>NC_057806.1:421862173-421862700 GCF_018294505.1 Triticum aestivum | reverse complement strand
TAGCGCCGTCGCCGGTGCCCGCCCCCTCATCCCTCCACCCCGCATGGATCCGGTCGGGGCAGCCGACGCCCCCGACGCCCCGCACCTTGCCGCTCGCCTACGTCGGACCACCCCGTCGCCGACCGTCGCCGCCGCCTCGTCCTCCTCCTCGCCGGTCCTTCCCGACCGCCGTCACGCCCGCTGCCACCCGTGAGCTCCCTCCTCTCCCTTCTCCGTCACCGGCGCCGTATCCCCCCCGTTACGCCGTTGCCGCCCCGCCGTGGGCCGCACACGCCGGCCGCGCCCTGGGCACGCGCGACACCAACCACGCCGGACCGTCCCGCCCCGTCTCCTCCTTTCCCCGCGCTCATCGCGCTCACCGTGGCCCTCGCGCCCGTGGCCGCGCCCTCTCCCCCCAGGTCGCCTCGCCTCCAACCCCAGGCTCCTCTCCCTCCGGCGACGCTGGCCCCGTGCTCCCCCATCTCGGCCAGCGCCCCTGCGCCCATCCCTGTCGTCGCCCGCTCCCGCTCCGGTCGGCGCCCCATGGC
>NC_057806.1:421854478-421862163 GCF_018294505.1 Triticum aestivum | reverse complement strand
GCCGCGCCCTCTCCCCCCAGGTCGGCTCGCCGTCCGCGCCCGGTGCGTGACCGCACCCCGGCCTCCTCACCCTCCGGCGACGCCTGCCCCTCCCCGCTCCCCCGTGCTGCTCCCCTACCACTGCCTCGCGCGAGCGCGCCCCTGAACACCGTCCCGTGCCTCCTCTACTGACCGCACTGGCCGCGGCCAGTCGCCGGCCACCACTCGCCTGGCCGGCGCCGTCGCCACTGGCGCCCCGCATCGCTTTGTTGGGCTGCGCCCGCAGCGCCCAGCGCCCACGCCCGTTCGGGCGAGCACCCGCACCCGCGCCCGTTTAGCCTCATGGGCCACTGACCACAGGGGCCCACGCCCCAGAACGTTAAAAAAAGAAGAGAATTAAAAATAAAAATAATAAATAAAAATAAAAATGATTTAATAAAATTAATTATTAATTAGTTAATTATCTAATGAATTAATTAAGTTAATTAATCCGGTTTAATTAATTTAATTAACTAGTTAGGTTAATTAAATAGTAATTAAATTAACTAATCTGTAATTAACCTAAACAGTGTATGACAGGTAGGTCCCACTGGACCTACCTGCCAGGTTGACCAAGTCAACTCTGTTGACTGCTCATGTCAGCATGACATCATGCTGATGTCATTAATATGTTTTCCGAATTAATTAAATAATTAATTAAATTCTAGAAATTAATAAAATCTTTAGAAAATCATATCTTTTAATCCGTAACTCGGATTAAAATATTTTCAACATGAAAGTTACTCAGAACGATGAGACGAATCCGGATACGCAGTCCGTTCGTCCTCCACACCCCCCTAACCTATCGAACTCGCAACTTTCCCCCTCCGGCTCCTCTACCCGAAAACGCGAAACACCGGGAATACTTTCCCGGATGTTTCCCCCTTTAACCGGCATCACCTCATACCACGTCAGGTCACGCCTAGCATCGTTACTTGTCATGTCATGCATCGATATGCATCTGTTTACATGGTATTCATTGTTTCTTCCCCCTCTTCTCTCCGGTAGACTACGCGACCGACACTGCTGCTGCCCAGTTCGACTACGGAGTTGACGACCTCGCTCTCTTGCCAGAGCAACCAGGCAAGCCCCCCCCTTGATCACCAGATATCGCCTATTCTACTCTATACTGCTTGCATTAGAGTAGTGTAGCATGTTACTGCTTTCTGTTATACCTATCCTGATGCATAGCCTGTCCTTGATACTACTGTTGTTACCTTTACCTGCAATCCTATATGCTTAGTATAGGATGCTAGTATATTCATCTGTGGCCCTACATTCTTGTCCGTCAGCCGTGCTATACTATCGGACCGTGATCACTCGGGAGGTGATGACGGGTATATACTATATACTTTATACATGATACATGTGGAGACTAAAGTCGGGTCGGCTGGTGGAGCACCCGCGAGTGGATCTTTGTGGCGGAGCGACAGGGCAGGTTGAGACCGCCTAGGAGAGAGGTGGGCCTGGCCCTGTTCGGTGTTCACGGATACTTAACACGCTTAACGAGATCTTGGTATTTGATCTGAGTTGGCTACGAGCCTATACGCACTAACCAACTACGTGGGAAAGATATGGGCACTCGGCGTCGTGGTATCGGCCGAAGCACTTCGTGACGCCAGCAATTGAGTGGCGCGCGCCGGATTGGAACGTAAGCCTGCTCTTGTATTAAGGGGGCTAGTTCTGCTTTCGGCCGCGTACGCAACGTGCAGGTGTGCTATGGGCGATGGGCCCAGACCCCTGTGCGCTTAGGTTTAGACCGGCGTGCTGGCCTCTCTGTTGAGCCTAGGTGGGGCTGCGACGTGTTGATCTTTCGCGGCCGGGCATGACCCGGGAAAGTGTGTCCGGCCAAATGGGATCAAGCGTGTTGGGTAAGTTGGTGCACCCCTGCAGGGAAGTTAATCTATTCAAATAGCCGTGATCTTCGGTAACAGGACGACTTGGAGTTGTACCTTGACCTTATGACAACTAGAACCGGATACTTAATAAAACACACCCTTCTAAGTGCCAGATACAACCGGTGGTCGCTCTCCCTCAGGGATATGAGGAGGGGATCGCCGGGTAGGATTATTGCTATGTGATGTTACTTGGAGGACTTCAACCTACCCTCTTCTACCTGTTGCAAGACGGAGGTGACCATAAGCGTAGTCTTCGATAAGACTAGCTATCCCCCTCTTATTCTGGCATTCTGCAGTTCAGTCCACTGATATGGCCTCCTTACACATATACCCATGCATATGTAGTGTAGTTCCTTGCTTGCGAGTACTTTGGATGAGTACTCACAGTTGCTTTCTCCCCCCTTCCCCCCCCTTTTTTTTCTTTCTTCCTGGTTGCCACAACCAGATGCTGGAGCCCTGGAGCCAGACGCCACCGTCGATGATGACTCCTACTACACCAGATGTGCCTATTACTATGTGCAGCCCGCTGACGACGACCATGAGTAGTTTAGGAGGATCCCAGGCAGGAGGCCTGCGCCTCTTTCGATCTGTATCCCAGTTTGTGCTAGCTTTCTTAAGGCAAACTTGTTTAACTTATGTCTGTACTCAGATATTGTTGCTTCCGCTGACTCGTCTATGATCGAGCACTTGTATTCGAGCCCTCGAGGCCCCTGGCTTGTATTATGATGCTTGTATGACTTATTTATGTTTTTAGAGCTGTGTTGTGATATCTTCCCATGAGTCCCTGATCTTGATCGTACACATTTGCATGCATGATTAGTGTACGATTGAATCGGGGGCGTCACAAGTTGGTATCAGAGCCAACTGCCTGTAGGAATCCCCCTTTCCAACTCCTTGGCCGAAGTTGAGTCTAGTCATTGCAAAACTTTTACTAACTTGGCTGTGTGCCTTACGGGCCCACGTCGCCATTGGGTGGTATTAGTATCTTTTATTCCTCGACCTATACTCTGGGACTCTGATCTCTCTTCTATTCGGGTTAAATGGATTTTGCTAATTCTAACATTAGGATCTCGTTATCACTTTCACCCGGAGAGCCCCTTATTACTGATGATCGTCTGCTCCACGTGAAGACCCTGAAGATACTCTCCGCTGTAACCCTAGAATTTGTGTCCGTTGCTTTTGCAATTCCCTACCACCAAAATATCCCTATGGATAAATACATACAACTGTCGTTCTTACTTTTGTTCCCAGTTGATCTTGTCATTGGAAGATACCCTAAAATTCTCTCTATTGATCCGAGAATACTTTGTGCCTACTGCCTTGCAGTTCCTTTCTACCTGAATACCTCTACGGATAATTTCTCGCCCTTATCGAGTATCCACTCATCCCTAGTTGTTCATGTGTTTCACAATGGTCTTTGAAATACGATTCGATCCTCCAAAATTCCTCAGTAGCTTATTGCTCTGCAATACTTGTCTGCTTGCATTATGGATGCTTTCCATATGTCTGACAATATTCGTTAGCATCCTTAGGCACCGTCATTTTGATCCTATTGATTCAACATGAGTGCGAATGCACGCAATCATCAGTTGATCCTTTTAAATTATCTTTCCGACTCAGACGTCACTTTAAACATGAGCTTGATCTCGACCAATCAAATTGTTGTCGATTTTACCCCTAAGCTTACTCAACCTATCCATCCTTAATCAGAGCGTTTGCTTATGATCCTTTGATTTGGTAATCATAATTCCTTTACATGTGAGCTTTGAATTAGTCAGTTGCTTCTATAATCCAATGCCTTCGCATTGTTTCTTCCTGTGGTTGTGTGCCGATACTCACATCAGTTTCACTATGGACCGTCGGATCCTTTGTTGAAATATCATCTGACAGTGTCCTTCGTATACAAGAACCTCGAGAAGTTCTTTCCTGGTACATAATGCCTTGGGTAAATTGTATCCTCTGTTTTTGTCAACCATGCTCTACTATCGAGCTTGTGTTATTTACTATTGAAGCTTGAGGGTTATGCTTCCACGATACCCTGACGGGTTGAACGTATGCCTTCCTTAATATGTGTGGACTCGAAAGTTTTCACGAGTCATACTTATCGGGTATTGCACCAGGTAAAACTTTCAAGAACTAATGTTATTTTTGAAATACGAGAGGTGAATGGAAGGTTATGCATTGACGAAGTGGGAGTCGACCATGAACTTTGTGTTCATGCCCATGGGCACGATGTAGATCCTATCATGGAAGCTTCTTGAAATAATAACCATTTCCTTAACAAATATCATCTGGTATCTGTGAATTGATCCTTTGCAATCGTGGTTTCGACCATGATCTCCTTTAAATACCATTTCTCGTGCATGTTTAAGCACTTACCTTCTATAGAGTAATACCCCAGTCCAAGCTCTACTTTGGACTGTCGCCGAGTAATACCCCCCCTGGTATCTTGAGATTATCTTGGAACTGCATAACTTCTTATGAGTTCTTCATCAAGTACTACATTCTCACTGATTACAATTTTTCATGGACTCTGAGTTATCAAACACTCAAAGACACCAATAACTGAACCGAGTCCGCACTACGGTTCAACTACTCTTAGTAATCTTCTTTAAGTACAAGTTTGTACCCGATCAAGCCATTCCTAGCCTGATCGGCTATATCCTTATCATGCAGTTTTTAACTATGCTACATGGTCCTTATTCCCGGAGCACCACTTTCGACGATGTGCTAAGCTTACATCGATCTTCCTCGTCATATCAGTTCGCCTTGGACAACAAGCTTGATATCAAGTTTGTGTCCTACCCATGGTTCCAATAACCTTCCGCTTCATCATTCCTTTGACTTGATGTCGTCGCTGATTGATTACATCTTCATGAAATCTATCGACAAATGTGTTGTGATCATCATGACCGTTCTGAGCTCTTCTAGGATATCATCTGAACTCATGATGACAAATACCTTCCTTTCCCCTCGTTGATTTGTGTTATCCTTGCCAACATTATTGCCTTCCCTCCGAGGCAAACTTCTTCGTGTTTTGTGTTATACCTTGAGTTCCTTGCTACCCAGCATTGTTCTTCTTTACCTTGTAATATCACCACCTTTTATGTCAAGAATGTCGTGGGAATTTCACCATCTCTTGAGAATTCTTGGTATGGTGATACTTCTCACCATCGCCATTCTTCTTGGGTCCTCGTGTTGATTCCAACCAGGGTACCAACAAGTGAGCGGTGCTGTTTGGATTCTGTACTTCTAGCAACCCTATTGCTTTGAAGTTAATGGTCAACCATTCATTCTTAGACTATTGATTATTGAATCACCATTCTGACATTGGTCATGCAGCCCAACCCATATTTCGGGCACACCTTTCAACCAATGTTTAATTGTGTATGTTGTCCTCGAGCATGCTTCATTATATCATTTGATTGGACAAATGCGATCTCCTTATCCACATAATTGAGGAGATGCATCTTTTTGGATACCTCGTTGAATTATCGCTGAGTCCGTCAGCCACTTCCTCATTCTCTCCTTGACTTAATGATGAACTCTTGTTTCGGAACTCGCTTCCATAGTTTAGTTCCCAAGAATCTTACAATGTCATCTCGTCTATTTGTGATGCACCTTTTCTTCTCGGACATCCTGAGTCTGAGGTATCATGACACTGATCGGATCTGAATCTCGGTCAGATATGATGGTTGGGACAACTTTCCAAGAGTTATGATGATGGTCCTTTGATGACCCGGTAACATGATGTCATGCCTAGCACCCCCCCATGGGTGGAGGACCTATCGTTATAATTTCTTTTGCAAGGATAACCATTCTTCCTGGAGGAAACTGTAAGACCTATTTTATAAGCTGTTCCTGATGGATCCATTGAGTATCTAAAGTCCGACCTTTGTTTGAATACCATGCCAATGCTATCTCAAAAGTTTGTCTGTGGAACTTTGATTTTCAACAAGAACATTTGAAGCCCAATGCTAAATGTTTCCTGCTAAAATTATCCAAACACCGCTGTATGGGTAATGTCATGAAATTTCTGTCCCCTACCTAAAGAGTTTTCTACATTATATCCTGTCATGGATATCATGCTCTGCTTGTCCTTGGGAAGGATATACCCCCTGATATATGTGTTTAAACACATTTTCCTTTCCATTGTTCTGTTTAATCTGATAATCTTATTTTCCTTTCCATTGATTTGTTTAAACCTTCTGGTGATCTATATGATCCAAGCAGAAATATTCTTCTGCTTATGTAAACACCTCGGTGTACATTTCTGTCAGCAAGACCCTGTTACTATTGTTGATGACATTATGGTAACCACCGATGGACGAGAACTTGGCCTATTGGTCCGCCTCGTTCAACGAGCAGGAAAATGGTTCTCTTCGTCTCTCGCCCTTGGTACGAACGTTGTTGCCGACATAACTAACATGGTACTCTCTGACATGCCTTGCTATCATGACCGTGAAAGATGTCACTGCTCCAAAAAAAAACCCACATGGTGGGCCCATAACCCACAGTTCCACAGGATCGAAACCTGACTGTCCTGTACACCCCCTATTCCCAAAGTTATTCCTCGCGCGTGGACTCGTATGTAATCCACGGGCCACTGTCCTAGTGATCTATTCTGGTATCAGATGCAATACCTACTCTCGCTACTCTGAACCCCTTTCTCACTCTGGTTCAGGCTTCGAGCAACTATCTATCCGCTTGGAGCCTATTATGGTACCTTCGTACCTTACTCTCGAGGTATTTCATATGTTCAACTTGAGAGATAATCTTATACTAATTCATGGGTTAACCCCAGATTGTTTCCCTCAAAAGCATTATGTCGTAGTGAGCTGCCCCTTATCTTTTCGTAAGTACGATGGAGTTCCCGAAGAAATGATGACAAGTTTATCATGATGCATTGGAATAAAGGACTGAAGACACCAGCGAAAGGGATTAACTTCTTCGAGAAGATCCGTTAGAATATCGTAACCAGAACTTTCCCCTTACTCCCCTCTTAAATCTCGGGACGAGATTTCTTGTAGTGGAGGAGAATTGTGACGCCCGGGTAATTAAGCTACAGTAATCCCCGCTAATGATGCCACGTCACCTCGGTTACTGTGGTTAAACTCGCGTTAGTTCGGAACCTAGTTCGAATTTCAAATTCAAAATCGAGCAAACAATAAAAGTTTTCAAATATTAAAGTTTAAATGTTCGGAGTGAACCAAATAATACATAGGTAATTATGGTGGAGAAACCAAACTTTGATAAAATGTTTAAAGGCCCTAAAACAATTAAAACAATAGTGAAAACAATTAAACAAATGCCTATTGAATTTATAAAATGCTAATGCTATTTTATTATGGGTTAAGAATTAATCTCGTAGTAGTTTATTGGTAAATACAAATTAGGCACTAGTGGTAATTTTATAAAACTGAAAATAAAAGAAACTACAAATAAAAAGAGACAAGAAAATATAAAAAAAAGGAAAACAGAAAACAGAACACCCTCCCGCTGGGCCAAGTGGCCCAGCTGGCCTCAGCCTCCCGAACGGGCTGGCCCACCCCACGGCCCAGCCGGCCCCCCACACACTCACTTAACCCCCCACCCGACCGAAACCCTAATCCCCCCCACTCGCCCCACTCCCTCCCCCGATTCCCCTCGATCGGGATCGATCCCCACCTCTCCCCTCGCCTCCCTCACGCTTCCCCATGATCCAACCTGGATCGGGGCCGACTGCGCCGCCCGTCGCCGCGCTGACCCCGCCGCCACCTAGCAATGTCG
>NC_057806.1:421818298-421853683 GCF_018294505.1 Triticum aestivum | reverse complement strand
GCCTGGCCGGCGCCGTCGCCACCGGCGCCCCGCATCGCTTTGTTGGGCTGCGCTCGCAGCGCCCAGCGCCCACGCCCGTTCGGGCGAGCGCCCGCACCCGCGCCCGTTTAGCCTCATGGGCCACTGACCACAGGGGCCCACGCCCCAGAACGTTAAAAAGAAGAAGAAGAGAATTAAAAATAAAAATAATAAATAAAAATAAAAATGATTTAATAAAATTAATTATTAATTAATTAATTATCTAATGAATTAATTAAGTTAATTAATCTGGTTTAATTAATTTAATTAACTAGTTAGGTTAATTAAATAGTAATTAAATTAACTAATCTGTAATTAACCTAAACAGTGTATGACAGGTAGGTCCCACTGGACCCACCTGTCAGGTTGACCAAGTCAACTCTGTTGACTGCTCATGTCAGCATGACATCATGCTGATGTCATTAATCTGTTTTCCGAATTAATTAAATAATTAATTAAATTCCAGAAATTAATAAAATCTTTAGAAAATCATATCTTTTAATCCGTAACTCGGATTAAAATATTTTCAACATGAAAGTTGCTCAGAACGACGAGACGAATCCGGATACGCAGTCCGTTCGTCCGCCACACCCCCTAACCTATCGAACTCGCAACTTTCCCCCTCCGGCTCCTCTGCCCTAGAACGCGAAACACCGGGAATACTTTCCCGGATGTTTCGCCCTTAATCAGCATCACCTCATACCACGTCAGGTCACGCCTAGCATCGTTACTTGTCATGTCATGCATCGATATGCATCTGTTTACATGGTACTCATTGTTTCTTCCCCCCTCTTCTCTCCGGTAGACTACGAGACCGACACTGCTACTGCCCAGTTCGACTACGGAGTTGACGACCTCGCTCTCTTGCCAGAGCAACCAGGCAAGCCCCCCCCTTGATCACCAGATATCGCCTATTCTACTCTATACTGCTTGCATTAGAGTAGTGTAGCATGTTACTGCTTTCTGTTATACCTATCCTGATGCATAGCCTGTCCTTGATACTACTGTTGTTACCTTTACCTGCAATCCTATATGCTTAGTATAGGATGCTAGTATATTCACCTGTGGCCCTACATTCTTGTCCGTCAGCCGTGCTATACTATCGGGCCGTGATCACTCGGGAGGTGATCACGGGTATATACTATATACTTTATACATGATACATGAGGAGACTAAAGTCGGGTCGGCTGGTGGAGCACCCGCGAGTGGATCTTTGTGGCGGAGCGATAGGGCAGGTTGAGACCGCCTAGGAGAGAGGTGGGCCTGGCCCTGTTCGGCGTTCGCGGATACTTAACACGCTTAACGAGATCTTGGTATTTGATCTGAGTTGGCTACGAGCCTATACGCACTAACCAACTACGTGGGAAAGATATGGGCACTCGGCGTCGTGGTATCAGCCGAAGCACTTCGTGACGCCAGCGACTGAGTGGCGCGCGCCGGATTGGAACGTAAACCTGCTCTTGTATTAAGGGGGCTAGTTCTGCTTTCGGCCGCGTACGCAACATGCAGGTGTGCTATGGGCGATGGGCCCAGACCCCTGTGCGCTTAGGTTTAGACCGACGTGCTGGCCTCTCTGTTGAGCCTAGGTGGGGCTGCGATGTGTGGATCTTTCATGGCCGGGCATGACCCAGAAAAGTGTGTCCGGCCAAATGGGATCAAGCGTGTTGGGTAAGTTGGTGCACCCCTGCAGGGAAGTTAATCTATTCGAATAGCCGTGATCTTCGGTAACATGACGACTTGGAGTTGTACCTTGACCTTATGACAACTAGAACCGAATACTTAATAAAACACACCCTTCTAAGTGCCAGATACAACCGGTGGTCGCTCTCCCTCAGGGATATGAGGAGGGGATCGCCGGGTAGGATTATTGCTATGTGATGTTACTTGGAGGACTTCAACCTACCCTCTTCTACCTGTTGCAAGATGGAGGTGACCAGAAGCGTAGTCTTCGATAAGACTAGCTATCCCCCTCTTATTCTGGCATTCTGCAGTTCAGTCCACTGATATGGCCTCCTTACACATATACCCATGCATATGTAGTGTAGTTCCTTGCTTGCGAGTACTTTGGATGAGTACTCACGGTTGCTTTCTCCCGCCTTTCCCCCCCTTTTTTTCTTTCTTCCTGGTTGCCACAACCAGATGCTGGAGCCCTGGAGCCAGACGCCACCGTCGACGATGACTCCTACCACACCGGAGCTGGAGCCCTGCGCCTCTTTCGATCTGTATCCCAGTTTGTGCTAGCCTTCTTAAGGCAAACTTGTTTAACTTATGTCTGTACTCAGATATTGTTGCTTCCGCTGACTCGTCTATGATCGAGCACTTGTATTCGAGCCCTCGAGGGCCCTGGCTTGTATTATGATGCTTGTATGACTTATTTATGTTTTTAGAGTTGTGTTGTGATATCTTCCCGTGAGTCCCTGATCTTGATCGTACACATTTGCGTGCATGATTAGTGTACGATTGAATCGGGGGCGTCACATTATACTAGGTTATAGAGCTAGTTTAACTCTAGTGTAAAATTACTTGAACCGGATTGTAGATTAGTTCAACTCTAGTGTAAATTTATTTGAATTACCTTGTAGAGCTAGTTCAACACTAGTGTAAAATTATTTGTACTAGGTTATGGACCTAGTTCAACTATAGAGTAAAATTATTTGTACTAGGTTATAGAGCTAGTTCAAATCTAGTGTATAATTATTTGTAGTAGGTGATAGAGGTAGTTCAACTCTAGTGTCAAATTAGTTGTACTAGGTTATATGGCTAGTTCAACTCTACTGTAAAACTATTTGAACTAGCCTGTAGAGCTAGGTCAATTCTAGTGTAAAATTATGTGAACTAGCTTGTAGAGCTAGTTGAACTCTAGTGTAAAATCATTTGTACTAGGTTATAAAACTAGTTCAACTCTAGTGTAAAATTATTTCAACTACCTTGTAGAGCTAGTTCAACTCCAGTGTAAAATTATTTGTACTAGGTTATAGAGCTACTTCAACTCTAGTGTAAAATTATTTGTACCAGGTTATAGAGCTAGTTCAACTCGAGTGTAAAATTATTTTAACTAGCTTCTATAGCCAGTTCAACCGCAGTGTAAAATTATTTGAACTAGCTTGTAGAGCTAGTTCAACTCTAGTGTAAAATTATTTGTACTAGGTAATGGAGCTAGTTCAACTCTAGTGTAAAATTGTTTGTACTAGGTTATAGAGCTAGTTCAACCCTAGTGTAAAATTATTTGTACTAGACTATAGAGCTAGTTCAACTCTAGCGTAAAATTATTTGAACTAGCTTATAGAGCTAGTTCAACTCTAGTGTAAAATTATTTGAACTAGCTTGTAGAGCTAGTTCAACTCTAGTGTAAAATTATTTGTACTAGGTTACAGAGCTAGTTCTACTCTAGAGTAAAATGATTTGAACTAGCTTGTAGAGCCAGTTCAACTCTAGTGTAAAGTTATTTTAACTAGCATGTAGAGCTAGTTCGACTCTAGTGTAAAATTATTTGAACTAGCTTGTAGAGCTAGTTGAACTCCAGTATAATATTATTTGTACTAGGTTATAGAGCTAGTTCAACTCTAGTGTAAAATTATTTGAACTAGCTTGTAGAGCTTGTTCAACTCTAGTGTAAAATTATTTGAATTAGCTTGTAGAGCTAGTTCAACACTAGTGTAAAATTATTTGTACTAGCATGTGGAGCTAGTTCAACTCTAGTGTAAAATTATTCGTACTAGGTTATGGAGCTAGTTCAACTCTAGTGTAAAATTATTTATAATAGGTTATATAGCTAGTTCAACTCTAGTGTAAAATTATTTATAAGAGGTTATATATCTGGTTCAACTCTAGTGTCAAATTATTTGTACTAGATTATAGAGCTAATTCAACTCTACTGTAAAACTATTTGAACTAGCCTGTAGAGCTAGGTCAACTCTAGTGGAAAATTATTTGAACTAGCTTGTAGAGCTAGTTCAACTCTAGTGTAAAATTATTTGTACTAGGTTACAGAGCTAGTTCAACTCTAGGGTAAAATGATTTGAACCAGATTGTAGAGCTAGTTTAACTCTAGTGTAAAGTTATTTGAACTAGAGCTAGTTCGACTCTAGTGTAAAATTATTTGAACTAGCTTGTAGATATAGCTCAACTCCACTATAAAATTATTTATACTAGGTTATAGAGCTAGTTTAACTCTAGTGTAAAATTACTTGAACTAGATTGTAGATCTAGTTCAACTCTAGTGTAAATTTGTTTGAATTACCTTGCAGAGCTAGTTCAACACTAGTGTAAAATTATTTGTAATAGGTTATGGAGTTAGTTCAACTCTAGTGTAAAATTATTTGTACTAGGTTATAGAGCTGGTTCAAATCTAGTGTATAATTATTTGTACTAGGTGATAGAGGTACTTCAACTCTAGTGTCAAATTAGTTGTACTAGGTTATATGGCTAGTTCAACTCTACTGTAAAACTATTTGAACTAGCCTGTAGAGTTAGGTCAATTCTACTATAAAATAATTTGAACTAACTTGTATAGCTAGTTGAACTCTAGTGTAAAATCATTCGACTAGGTTATAAAGCTAGTTCAACTCTAGTGTAAAATTATTTAAAGTAGCTTGTAGAGCTAGTTCAACTCCTGTGTAAAATTATTTGTACTAGGTTATAGAGCTACTTTAACTCTAGTGTATAATTATTTGTACTAGGTTATAGAGCTAGTTCAACTCGAGTGTAAAATTATTTTAACTAGCTTGAAGAGCTAGTTCTACCATAGTGTAAAATTACTTGAACTAGCTTGTAGAGCTAGTTCAACAGAAGTGTAAAATTATTTGTACTAGGTAATGGAGCTGGTTCAACTCTAGTGTAAAATTGTTTGTACTAGGTTATAGAGCTAGTTCAACTCTAGTGTAAAATTATTTGTACTAGACTATAGAGCTAGTTCAACTCTAGCGTCAAATTATTTGAACTAGCTTATAGAACTAGTTCAACTATAGTGTAAAATTATTTCAACTAGCTTGTACAGCTAGTTCAACTCTAGTGTAAAGTTATTTGGACTAGCTTGTAGAGCTAGTTCAACTCTAGTGTAAAATTATTTCAACTAGCTTGTAGAGCTAGTTCAACTCTAGTGTAATATTATTTGAACTATCTTGTAGAGGTAGTTCAACTCTTGTGTACAATTAATTATACTAGGTTATAGAGCTAGTTCAACTCTAGTGTATAATTATTTGTACTAGGTGATAGAGCTAGTTCAACTCTAGTGTCAAATTATTTGTACTAGGTTATAGAGCTAGTTCAACTGTACTGTAAAACTATTTGAACTAGCCTGTAGAGCTAGGTCAACTATAGTGTAAATTTATTTGAACTAGCTTGTAGAGCTAGTTCAACTCTAGTGTAAATTTATTGGTACTAGGTTACACAGCTAGTTCAACTCTAGGGTAAAATGATTTGAACTAGATTGTAGAGCTAGTTTAACTCTAGTGTAAAGTTATTTGAACTAGAGCTAGTTCGACTCTAGTGTAAAATTATTTGAACTAGCTTGTAGATATAGCTCAACTCCACTATAAAATTATTTATACTAGGTTATAGAGCTAGTTTAGCTCTAGTGTAAAATTACTTGAACTAGATTGTAGATCTAGTTCAACTCTAGTGTAAATTTATTTGAATTACCTTGTAGAGCTAGTTCAACACTAGTGTAAAATTATTTGTAATAGTATATGGAGTTAGTTCAACTCTAGTGTAAAATTATTTGTACTAGGTTATAGAGCTGGTTCAAATCTAGTGTATAATTATTTGTACTAGGTGATAGAGGTAGTTCAACTCTAGTGTCAAATTACTTGTACTAGGTTATATGGCTAGTTCAACTCTACTGTAAAACTATTTGAACTAGCCTGTAGAGTTAGGTCAATTCTACTATAAAATAATTTGAACTAACTTGTATAGCTAGTTGAACTCTAGTGTAAAATCATTCGACTAGGTTATAAAGCTAGTTCAACTCTAGTGTAAAATTATTTAAAGTAGCTTGTAGAGCTAGTTCAACTCCTGTGTAAAATTATTTGTACTAGGTTATAGGGCTACTTTAACTCTAGTGTATAATTATTTGTACTAGGTTATAGAGCTAGTTCAACTCGAGTGTAAAATTATTTTAACTAGCTTGAAGAGCTAGTTCTACCATAGTGTAAAATTACTTGAACTAGCTTATAGAGCTAGTTCAACAGAAGTGTAAAATTATTTGTACTAGGTAATGGAGCTGGTTCAACAATAGTGTAAAATTGTTTGTACTAGGTTATAGAGCTAGTTCAACTCTAGTGTAAAATTATTTGTACTAGACTATAGAGCTAGTTCAACTCTAGCGTCAAATTATTTGAACTAGCTTATAGAACTAGTTCAACTATAGTGTAAAATTATTTCAACTAGCTTGTACAACTAGTTCAACTCTAGTGTAAAGTTATTTGGACTAGCTTGTAGAGCTAGTTCAACTCTAGTGTAAAATTATTTCAACTAGCTTGTAGAGCTAGTTCAACTCTAGTGTAATATTATTTGAACTATCTTGTAGAGCTAGTTCAACTCTAGTGTACAATTAATTATACTAGGTTATAGAGCTAGTTCAACTCTAGTGTATAATTATTTGTACTAGGTGATAGAGCTAGTTCATCTCTAGTGTCAAATTATTTGTACTAGGTTATAGAGCTAGTTCAACTGTACTGTAAAACTGTTTGAACTAGCCTGTAGAGCTAGGTCAACTATAGTGTAAATTTATTTGCACTAGCTTGTAGAGCTAGTTCAACTCTAGTGTAAATTTATTGGTACTAGGTTACACAGCTAGTTTAACTCTAGGGTAAAATGATTTGAACTAGATTGTAGAGCTAGTTTAACTCTAGTGTAAAGTTATTTGAACTAGAGCTAGTTCGACTCTAGTGTAAAATTATTTGAACTAGCTTGTAGATATAGCTCAACTCCACTATAAAATTATTTATACTAGGTTATAGAGCTAGTTTAGCTCTAGTGTAAAATTACTTGAACTAGATTGTAGATCTAGTTCAACTCTAGTGTAAATTTATTTGAATTACCTTGCAGAGCTAGTTCAACACTAGTGTAAAATTATTTGTAATAGTATATGGAGTTAGTTCAACTCTAGTGTAAAATTATTTGTACTAGGTTATAGAGCTGGTTCAAATCTAGTGTATAATTATTTGTACTAGGTGATAGAGGTAGTTCAACTCTAGTGTCAAATTAGTTGTACTAGGTTATATGGCTAGTTCCACTCTACTGTAAAACTATTTGAACTAGCCTGTAGAGTTAGGTCAATTCTACTATAAAATAATTTGAACAAACTTGTATAGCTAGTTGAACTCTAGTGTAAAATCATTCGACTAGGTTATAAAGGTAGTTCAACTCTAGAGTAAAATTATTTAAAGTAGCTTGTAGAGCTAGTTCAACTCCTGTGTAAAATTATTTGTACTAGGTTATAGAGCTACTTTAACTCTAGTGTATAATTATTTGTACTAGGTTATAGAGCTAGTTCAACTCGAGTGTAAAATTATTTTAACTAGCTTGAAGAGCTAGTTCTACCATAGTGTAAAATTACTTGAACTAGCTTATAGAGCTAGTTCAACAGAAGTGTAAAATTATTTGTACTAGGTAATGGAGCTGGTTCAACTCTAGTGTAAAATTATTTGTACTAGGTTATGGAGCTAGTTCAACTCTAGTGTAAAATTATTTATAATAGGTTATATAGCTAGTTCAACTCTAGTGTAAAATTATTTATAAGAGGTTATATAGCTAGTTCAACTCTAGTGTCAAATTATTTGTACTAGATTATAGAGCTAATTCAACTCTACTGTAAAACTATTTGAACTAGCCTGTAGAGCTAGGTCAACTCTAGTGGAAAATTATTTGAACTAGCTTGTAGAGCTAGTTCAACTCTAGTGTAAAATTATTTGTACTAGGTTACAGAGCTAGTTCAACTCTAGGGTAAAATGATTTGAACCAGATTGTAGAGCTAGTTTAACTCTAGTGTAAAGTTATTTGAACTAGAGCTAGTTCGACTCTAGTGTAAAATTATTTGAACTAGCTTGTAGATATAGCTCAACTCCATTATAAAATTATTTATACTAGGTTATAGAGCTAGTTTAACTCTAGTGTAAAATTACTTGAACTAGATTGTAGATCTAGTTCAACTCTAGTGTAAATTTGTTTGAATTACCTTGCAGAGCTAGTTCAACACTAGTGTAAAATTATTTGTAATAGGTTATGGAGTTAGTTCAACTCTAGTGTAAAATTATTTGTACTAGGTTATAGAGCTGGTTCAAATCTAGTGTATAATTATTTGTACTAGGTGATAGAGGTAGTTCAACTCTAGTGTCAAATTAGTTGTACTAGGTTATATGGCTAGTTCAACTCTACTGTAAAACTATTTGAACTAGCCTGTAGAGTTAGGTCAATTCTACTATAAAATAATTTGAACTAACTTGTATAGCTAGTTGAACTCTAGTGTAAAATCATTCGACTAGGTTATAAAGCTAGTTCAACTCTAGTGTAAAATTATTTAAAGTAGCTTGTAGAGCTAGTTCAACTCCTGTGTAAAATTATTTGTACTAGGTTATAGAGCTACTTTAACTCTAGTGTATAATTATTTGTACTAGGTTATAGAGCTAGTTCAACTCGAGTGTAAAATTATTTTAACTAGCTTGAAGAGCTAGTTCTACCATAGTGTAAAATTACTTGAACTAGCTTGTAGAGCTAGTTCAACAGAAGTGTAAAATTATTTGTACTAGGTAATGGAGCTGGTTCAACTCTAGTGTAAAATTGTTTGTACTAGGTTATAGATCTAGTTCAACTCTAGTGTAAAATTATTTGTACTAGACTATAGAGCTAGTTCAACTCTAGCGTCAAATTATTTGAACTAGCTAATAGAACTAGTTCAACTATAGTGTAAAATTATTTCAACTAGCTTGTACAACTAGTTTAACTCTAGTGTAAAGTTATTTGGACTAGCTTGTAGAGCTAGTTCAACTCTAGTGTTAAATTATTTGAACTATCTTGTAGAGCTAGTTCAACTCAAGAGTAAATTTTTTTGAACTAGCTTGTAGAGCTAGTTCAACTCTAGTGTAATATTATTTGAACTATCTTGTAGAGCTAGTTCAACTCTAGTGTACAATTAATTATACTAGGTTATAGAGCTAGTTATACTCTAGTGTATAATTATTTGTACTAGGTGATAGAGCTAGTTCAACTCTAGTGTCAAATTATTTGTACTAGGTTATAGAGCTAGTTCAACTATACTGTAAAACTGTTTGAACTAGCCTGTAGAGCTAGGTCAACTATAGTGTAAAATTATTTGAACTAGCTTGTAGAGCTAGTTCAACTCTAGTGTAAATTTATTGGTACTAGGTTACACAGCTAGTTCAACTCTAGGGTAAAATGATTTGAACTAGCTTGTAGAGCTAGTTTAACTCTAGTGTAAAGCTATTTGAACTAGGTTATGGAGCTAGTTCAACTCTAGTGTAAAATTATTTGTACTAGGTTATAGAGCTAGTTCAAATCTAGTGTAAAATTATTTGAACTAGCTTGTGGAGCTAGTTCAACAATAGTGTAAAATTATTAGAACTTCCTTGTAGAGCTAGTTCAAATCCAGTGGAAGATTATTTGAACTAGCTTGTGGAGCTAGTTCAACTCTGGTGTAAAATTATTTGTACTAGGTTATAGAGCTTGTTCTACTCTAGTGTCAAATTATTTGTACTAGGTTATATGCCTAGTTCAACTCTAGTGTATAATTAGTTGTACTAGGTTATATGGCTAGTTCAACTCTGCTATAAAACTATTTGAACTAGCCTGTAGAGCTTAGTCAATTCTAGTGTAAAATTATTTAAACTAGCTTGTAGAGCTAGTTGAACTCTAGTGTAAAATCATTTGTAATAGGTTATAGAGCTAGTTCAACTCTAGTGTAAAATTATTTGAACTAGCTTGTAGAGCTAGTTCAACTCCAGTGTAAAATTATTTGTACTAGGTTATAGAGCTACTTCAACTCTAGTGTAATATTATTTGTACTAGGTTATAGAGCTAGTTCAACTCGAGTGTAAAATCATTTGAACTAGCTTGTAGAGCCAGTTCAACCGTAGAGTGAAATTATTTAAACTAGCTTGTAGAGCTAGTTCAACACATGTGTAAAATTATTTGTACTAGGTTATGGAGCTAGTTCAACTCTAGTGTAAAATTGTTTGTACTAGGTTATAGAGCTAGTTCAACGGTAGTGTAAAATTATTTGTACTATACTGTAGAGCTAGTTCAACTCTAGCGTAAACTTATTTGAACTAGTTTATAGAGCAAGTTCAACTCTAGTGTAAAATTATGTCAACTATCTTGTAGAGCTAGTTCAACTCTAGTGTAAAATTATTTGCACTAGGTTATAGAGCTAGTTCTACTCTCGTGTAAAATTATTTGAACTAGCTTGTAGAGCTAGTTCAACTCTAGTGTAAAATTATTTGAACTAGCTTGTAGAGCTAGTTAAACTCTAGTGTAAAATTATTTGAACTAGCTTGCAGAGCTAGTTCAACTCAAGTGTCGTATTATTTGAATTAGCTAGTTCAACTCTAGTGTATATTCATTTGTACTAGGGGATAGAACTAGTTCAACTCTAATGTCAAATTATTTGTACTAGGTTATAGAGCTAGTTCAACTCTAGTGTAAAATGATTTGAACTAGCTTGTAGAGCTAGTTAAACTCTAGTGTAAAGTTATTTGAACTAGCATGTAGAGCTAGTTCGATTCTATTGTAAAATTATTTGACCTAGCTTGTAGATCTAGTTCAATTCTAGTGTAAAATTATTTGAACTAGCTTGTAGAGCTAGTTCAACTCTAGTGTAACATTATTTGTACTAGGTTATAGAGCTAGTTCTACTCAAGTGTAAAATTATTTGAACTAGCTTGTAGAGCTAGTTCAACTCTAGTGTAAAATTATTTGTACTAGGTTATAGAGCTAGTTCAACTCTAGTGTATAATTATTTGTACTATAGGTGATAGAGCTAGTTCAACTCTAGTGTAAAATTATTTGAACTAGCTTGTAGAGCTAGTTCAACTCTAGTGTGAAATTATTTGAACTAGCTTGTAGAGTTTGTTGAACTCTGGTGTAAGATTATTTGTACTAGGTTATAGAGCTGGTTCTACTCTAGAATAAAATTATTTGAACTAGCTTGTAGAGCTAGTTCAACACAAGTGTAAAATTATTTGTACTAGGTTATGGAGCTAGTTCAACTCTAGTGTAAAATTATTTTGTACTAGACTGTAGAGCTAGTTCAACTCTGGTGTAAAATTATTAGAACTAGCTTGTAGAGATAGTTCAACTCTAGTGTAAAATTATTTGAACTAGCTTGTAGAGCTAGTTCAACTCTAGTGTAATATTATTTGAACTATCTTGTAGAGCTAGTTCAACTCTAGTGTAAAATTATTTGTACTAGGTTATAGAGCTAGTTCAACTCTAGAGTATAATTATTTGTACTAGGTGATAGAGCTAGTTCAGCTCTAGTGTCAAGTTATATGTACTAGGTTATAGAGCTAGTTCAACTCTAGTGTAAAACTATTCGAACTAGCCTGTAGAGCTAGGTCAATTCTAGTGTAAAATTATTTGAACTAGATTGTAGAGCTAGTTCAGCTCTAGTGTAAAATAACTTGTACTAGGTTATAGAGTGTCGGTGTACAAAAGTAGTGGCCCTTCTATACCCCTCTACTTGTGCACGGGCAATCGTAGCCACACCTGCGGCCGGGCTCGGCAGGGTAGAGGGAGCAAAGATACAAGGCTGCCGAGGCAGCACCCAAGCCAGAAGCATCAAGAGCGAAGAGAAAAGATGGGCTTCCCCCAACAAGGGCCCTTGCCGGGACGGCCTACATGGCCCCGACAAGAGCCTTGCCAGGGCAACATGCCCAATGACAGCAAGACCGCCACCCTTGAGCCTAAGAGTTATGACGCCATCGACAAATATCAAGACCGAGGCTCGGGAGCACCTTCATGGAGGCATGCAAATCTTTGAGGGAACCAAAGTCCTGCGAGCCTAGATGAGAACCATAAGACAAGGACCCCCGGCAGGATCTCGCCGGGGACGACCGAAGACCCCCGGCAAGACCCTTGCCCGGGACGCCCGCAACTTCGGCCCGGCAAGATCCTTGTCGAGGACGCCCATGAGATCCCGGCAAGGGCCTTGCCGGGGGCATCTACAGAGCCAAAGCCAGGCCCGCACTTACCAAAGCTTCACTGCCTCGCGCCCGTTCCGATGTGGCGACCGGCCTACCAAGTAAGCGCACACTTGCGTGGCAGCATGCGGCTTCTAGGCCAACAGCCAAGCACCTACATGGTGGCATGCAGATCTTCGTGAAGACTCTGTCACCGCACCAATACAGCAGCCAGCCAGCTAGCGTGGCGCTACATGCCTCGTCAGCCTGGACACGCGTCGAAGTGAGGCAAGGTGGTGATGGACAGGACGAGCCTCTTCGCCATCCCCGATAAAGAAAGAGGACACATAGGCGGCGCATTAAATGCGTTTGTCATAGATTGTCAGGAGATAAACCTGTACACTGTTTATACTTTCCACCTCCTGTGCGCCACTGTGGCAACCCCTTGACGTATAAAAGGAGGCCCGAGGCATACTGAGAAGGGATTCAAACTTTTTGGCTAGGCATGCATCGCAGCTAGTTCAAGAATACAAGAACACCAAATATACACCAAAGCAGGACTAGGGTATTACGCATAGTTTGCAGCCTGAACCTCGATAAAATTCCCCCGCGTTGATCTTCTAAACCTGCTCTTTGTACAGCCCCGCGCCACACCGACCATAGAAGGGATTCCCTGTGATCCCATAGGTGTCATTTTCCCCGACATAGAGCTGGTTCTACTCTAGTGTAAAATTATTTGAACTAGCTTGTAGATCTAGTTCAATTCTAGTGTAAAATTATTTGAACTAGCTTGTAGAGCTAGTTCAACTCTAGTGTAAAATTATTTGTACTAGGTTATAGAGCTAGTTCTAATAAAGTGTAAAATTATTTGAACTAGCTTGTAGAGCTAGTTCAACTCTAGTGTAAAATTATTTGAACTAGCTTGTAGAGCTAGTTCAACTCTACTGTGAAATTATTTGTACTAGGTTATAGAGCTAGTTCAACTCTAGTGTATAATTATTTGGACTAGGTGATAGAGCTAGGTCAACTCTAGTGTAAAATTGTTTGAACTAGGTTATAGGGCTAGTCCAACTATAGTGTAAAATTATTTGAACTAGCTTGTAGAGCTAGTTCAACTCTAGTGTGAAATTATTTGTACTAGGTTATATAGCTAGTTCAACTCTCGTGTAAAATTATTTGTACTAGGTTATAGTGCTGGTTCGACTCTAGTGTAAAATTATTTGTACTAGGTGATAGAGCTAGTTCAACTCTAGTGTGAAATTATTTGTATGAGGTTATAGAGCTAGTTCAACTCTACTGTAAAACTATTTGAACTAACCTGTAGAGCTAGGTCAATTGTAGTGTAAAATTATTGGAACTAGCTTGTAGAGCTAGTTCAACTCTAGTGTAAAATAATTTGCACTAGGTAATAGAGCTAGTTCACCTATAGTGTAAAATTATTTGAACTAACATGAAGAGCTAGTTCGATTCTAGTGTAAAATTATTTAAGCTAGCTTGTAGAGCTAGTTCAACTCCAGTGTAAAATTATTTGTACTAGGTTATAGAGCTACTTCAACTCTAGTGTAAAATTATTTGTACTAGGTTATAGAGCTAGTTCAACTCGAGTGAAAAATTATTTGAACTAGCTTGTAGAGCCAGCTCAACGGTAGCGTAAAATTATTTGAACTAGCTATTAGAGATAGTTCGACAAAAGTGTAAAATTATTTGTACTAGGTTATGGAGCTAGTTCAACTCTAGTGTAAAATTATTTGTACAAGGATATAGAGCTAGTTCAACTATAATGTAAAATTATTTGTACTAGACTGTAGAGCTAGTTCAACTCTAGCGTAAAATTATTTGAACTAGCTTGTAGAGCTAGTTCAACTCTAGTTTAAAATTATTTCAACTAGCTTGTCGAGCTACTTCAACTCTAGTGTAAAATTATTTGTACTAGGTTATAGAGCTAGTTCTACTCTAATGTAAAATTATTTGAACTAGCTTGTAGAGCTAGTTCAACTCTAGTGTAAAATTATTTGAACTAGCTTGTAGAGCTAGTACAACTCTAGTGTAAAATGATTTGAACTAGCTTGTAGAGCTAGTTCAACTCTAGTGTAATATTATTTGAACTAGTTTGTAGAGCTAGTTCGACTCTAGTGTAAAATTATTTGTACAAGGTTATAGAGCTAGATCAACTCTAGTGTATAATTATTTGTAGTAGGTGATAGAGCAAGTTCGACTCTAGTGTCAAATTATTTGTACTAGGTTATAGAGCTAGTTCAACTCTAGTGTAAAACTATTTGAACTAGCCTGTAGATCTAGGTCAACTCTAGTGTAAAATTATTTGAACTGGCTTGTAGAGCTAGTTCAACTCTAGGGTAAAATTATTTGTGCTAGGTTATACAGCTAGTTCAACTCTAGTGTAAAATGATTTTAACTAGCTTGTACAGCTAGGTCAAATCTTGTGTAAAGTCATTTGAACTAGCCTGTAGAGCTAGTTCGACTCTTGTGTAAAATTATTTGAACTAGCTTGTGGAGCTAGTTCAACTCTAGTGTAAAATTATGTGTACTAGATTATAGAGCTAGTTCAACTCTAGTGTAAAATTATTTGAACTAGCTTGTAGTGCTAGTTCAACTCTAGGGTAAAATTATTTGAATTAGTTTGCAGAGCTAGTTCAACACTAGTGTAAAATTATTTGTACTAGGTTATGAGCAAGTTCAACTCTAGTGTAAAATTATTTGTAGTAGACTGTAGAGCTAGTTCAACTCTAGCGTAAAATTATTTGTAGTAGACTGTAGAGCTAGTTCAACTCTAGCGTAAAATTATTTGAACTAGCTTATATAGCTAGTTCAACTCTAGTGTAAGATTATTTGAACTAGCTTGTAGAGCTAGTTCAACACTAGTGTAAAATTATTTATACTAGGTTATAGATAAAATTCAACTCTAGTGTAAAATTATTTGTACTAGGTTATAGAGCTAGTTCAACTCTATTGTAAAATTATTTGTACTAGGTTATAGAGCTAGTTCAACTCTAGTGTAAAACTATTTGGACTAGCTTGTAGAGCTAGTTCAACTCTAGTGTAAAATTATTTGAACTAGCTTGTAGAGCTAGTTCAACTCTAGTGTAAAATTACTTGTACTAGGTTATAGAGTGTCGGTCTACAAAAGTAGAGGCCCTTCTGTACCGTTCTAGTTGTGCACGGGCCCGGCAAAGATCCTTTCGGGGTACGGCCACGAGATCCCAGCAAGGGCCTTGCCGAGGGCATCTACGAAGCCAAAGCCAGGCCCGCACTTACCAAAGCTTCGCTGCCTGTAGAGCTAGTTCAATTCCAATGTAAAATTATTTGTACTAGGTCATAGAGCTAGTTCAACTCTAGTGTAAAATTATTTGAACTAGCTTGTTGAGCTAGTTCAACTCTAGTGTAAAATTATTTGAACTAGCTTGTAGAGCTAGTTCAACAATAGTGTAAAATTATTTGTAGTAGGTTATAGAGCTAGTTCAACTCTAGTGTAAAATTATTTGAACTAGCCTATAGAGCTAGTTCAACTCTAGGGTAAAATTATTTGAACTAGCCCGTAGATCTAGTTCAACTCCAGTGTCAAATTATTTGAACTAGCTTGTAGAGCTAGTTCAACTGTAGTATAAAATTATTTGTACTAGGTTATAGAGCTAGTTCAACTCTACTGTAAAATTATTCGAACTAGCTTGTAGACCTTGTTCAACTCTATTGTAAAATTATTTGTACTAGGTTATATAGCTAGTTCAACTCTAGTGTAAAATTACTTGTACTAGGTAAAAGAGCTAGTTCAACTCTAGTGTAAAACTATTTGAACTAACCTGTAGAGCTAGTTCAACTCTAGTGTAAAATTATATGAACTAGCTTGTACATCTAGTGCAACTCTAGTGTAATATCATTTGTACGAGGTTATAGAGCTAGTTCAAATCTAGTGTAAAATTATTTGAACTAGCTTGTGGAGCTAGTTCAACAATAGTGTAAAATTATTAGAACTTCCTTGTAGAGCTAGTTCAACTCCAGTGTAAGATTATTTGAACTAGCTTGTGAAGCTAGTTCAACTCTAGTGTAAAATTATTTGTACTAGGTTATAGAGCTAGTTCTACTCTAGTGTCAAATTATTTGTACTAGGTTATATGGCTAGTTCAACTCTAGTGTATAATTATTTGTACTAGGTGACAGAGGTAGTTCAATTCTAGTGTCAAATTAGTTGTACTAGGTTATATGGCTAGTTCAACTGTACTATAAAACTATTTGAACTAGCCTGTAGAGCTCGGTCAATTCTAGTGTAAAATTATTTGAACTAGCTTGTAGAGCTAGTTGAACTCTAGTGTAAAATCATTTGTAATAGGTTATAGAGCTAGTTCAACTCTAGTGTAAAATTATTTGAACTAGCTTGTAGAGCTAGTTCAACTCCAGTGTAAAATTATTTGTACTAGGTTATAGAGCTACTTCAACTCTAGTGTAATATTATTTGTACTAGGTTATAGAGCTAGTTCAACTCGAGTGTAAAATCATTTGAACTAGCTTGTAGAGCCAGTTCAACCGTAGAGTGTAATTATTTAAACTAGCTTGTAGAGCTAGTTCAACACATGTGTAAAATTATTTGTACTAGGTTATGGAGCTAGTTCAACTCTAGTGTAAAATTGTTTGTACTAGGTTACAGAGCTAGTTCAACTGTAGTGTAAAATTATTTGTACTATACTGTAGAGCTAGTTCAACTCTAGCGTAAACTTATTTGAACTAGTTTATAGAGCAAGTTCAACTCTAGTGTAAAATTATGTCAACTAGCTTGTAGAGCTAGTTCAACTCTAGTGTAAAATTATTTGCACTAGGTTATAGAGCTAGTTCTACTCTAGTGTAAAATTATTTGAACTAGCTTGTAGAGCTAGTTCAACTCTAGTGTAAAATTATTTGAACTAGCTTGTAGAGCTAGTTAAACTCTAGTGTAAAATTATTTGAACTAGCTTGCAGAGCTAGTTCAACTCTAGTGTAGTATTATTTGAATTAGCTAGTTCAACTCTAGTGTATAATTATTTGTACTAGGGGATAGAACTAGTTCAACTCTAATGTCAAATTATTTGTACTAGGTTATAGAGCTAGTTCAACTCTAGTGTAAAATGATTTGAACTAGCTTGTAGAGCTAGTTAAACTCTAGTGTAAAGTTATTTGAACTAGCATGTAGAGCTAGTTCGATTCTAGTGTAAAATTATTTGAACTAGCTTGTAGATCTAGTTCAATTCTAGTGTAAAATTATTTGAACTAGCTTGTAGAGCTAGTTCAACTCTAGTGTAAAATTATTTGTACTAGGTTATAGAGCTAGTTCTACTCAAGTGTAAAATTATTTGAACTAGCTTGTAGAGCTAGTTCAACTCTAGTGTAAAATTATTTGTACTAGGTTATAGAGCTAGTTCAAATCTAGTGTATAAATATTTGTACTATAGGTGATAGAGCTAGTTCAACTCTAGTGTAAAATTATTTGAACTAGCTTGTAGAGCTAGTTCAACTCTTGTGTGAAATTATTGGAACTAGCTTGTAGAGTTTGTTGAATTCTGGTGTAAGATTATTTGTACTAGGTTATAGAGCTGGTTCTACTCTAGAATAAAATTATTTGAACTAGCTTGTAGAGCTAGTTCAACACAAGTGTAAAATTATTTGTACTAGGTTATGGAGCTAGTTCAACTCTAGTGTAAAATTATTTTGTACTAGACTGTAGAGCTAGTTCAACTCTGGTGTAAAATTATTAGAACTAGCTTGTAGAGATAGTTCAACTCTAGTGTAAAATTATTTGAACTAGCTTGTAGAGCTAGTTCAACTCTAGTGTAATATTATTTGAACTATCTTGTAGAGCTAGTTCAACTCTAGTGTAAAATTATTTGTACTAGGTTATAGAGCTAGTTCAACTCTAGAGTATAATTATTTGTACTAGGTGATAGAGCTAGTTCAGCTCTAGTGTCAAATTATATGTACTAGGTTATAGAGCTAGTTCAACTCTAGTGTAAAACTTATCGAACTAGCCTGTAGAGCTAGGTCAATTCTAGTGTAAAATTATTTGAACTAGATTGTAGAGCTAGTTCAGCTCTGGTGTAAAATAACTTGTACTAGGTTATAGAGTGTCGGTGTACGAAAGTAGTGGCCCTTCTGTACCCCTCTACTTGTGCACGGGCAGTCGTAGCCACACCTGCGGCCGGGCTCGGCAGGGTAGAGGGAGCAAAGATAAAAGGCTGCCGAGGCAGCACCCAAGCCAGAAGCATCAAGAGCAAAGAGAAAAGATGGGCTTCCCCCAGCAAGGGCCCTTGCCGGGACGGCCTACATGGCCCCGACAAGAGCCTTGCCAGGGCAACATGCCCAATGACAGCAAGACCGCCACCCTTGAGCCTAAGAGTTATGACGCCATCGACAAATATCAAGACCGAGGCTCGGGAGCACCTTCATGGAGGCATGCAAATCTTTGAGGGAACCAAAGTCCTGCGAGCCTAGATGAGAACCATAAGACAAGGACCCCCGGCAGGTTCTCGCCGGGGACGACCGAAGACCCCCGGCAATACCCTTGCCGGGGACGCCCGCAACTTTGGCCCGGCAAGATCCTTGTCGAGGACGCCCATGAGATCCCGGCAAGGGCCTTGCCGGGGGCATCTACAGAGCAAAAGCTAGGCCCACACTTACCAAAGCTTCGTTGCCTCGTGCCCGTTCCAATGTGGCGACCGGCCTACCAAGTAAGCGCACACTTGCATGGCAGCATGCGGCTTCTAGGCCAACAGCCAAGCACCTACATGGTGGCATGCAGATCTTCATGAAGACTATGTCACCGCACCAACACAGCAGCCAGCCAGCTAGCGTGGCGCTACATGCCTTGTCAGCCTAGACACGCGTCCAAGCGAGGCAAGGTGGTGATGGACAGGACGAGCCTCTTCGCCATCCCCGATAAAGAAAGATGACACATAGGCGGCGCATTAAACGCGTTTGTCATAGATTGTCAGGAGATAAACCTGTACACTGTTTATCCTTTCCACCTCCTGTGCGCCACTGTGGCAACCCCTTGACGTATAAAAGGAGGCCCGAGGCATACTGAGAAGGGATTCGAACTTTTTGGCTAGGCATGCATCGCAGCTAGTTCAAGAATACAAGAACACCAAATATACACCAAAGCAGGACTAGGGTATTACGCATAGTTTGCAGCCCGAACCTCGATAAAATTCCCCCGCGTTGATCTTCTAAACCTGCTCTTTGTACAGCCCCGCGCCACACCGACCGTAGAAGGCATTCCCTGTGATCCCATAGGTGTCATTTTCCCCGACATAGAGCTGGTTCTACTCTAGTGTAAAATTATTTGAACTAGCTTGTAGATCTAGTTCAATTCTAGTGTAAAATTACTTGAACTAGCTTGTAGAGCTAGTTCAACTCTAGTGTAAAATTATTTGTACTAGGTTATAGAGCTAGTTCTAATCTAGGGTAAAATTATTTGAACTAGCTTGCAGAGCTAGTTCAACTCTAATGTAAAATTATTTGAACTAGCTTGTAGAGCTAGTTCAACTCTACTGTGAAATTATTTGTACTAGGTTATAGAGCTAGTTCAACTCTCGTGTATAATTATTTGGACTAGGTTATAGAGCTAGGTCAACTCTAGTGTAAAATTGTTTGAACTAGGTTATAGGGCTAGTCCAACTATATTGTAAAATTATTTGAACTAGCTTGTAGAGCTAGTTCAACTCTAGTGTGAAATTATTTGTACTAGGTTATAGAGCTAGTTCAACTCTCGTGTAAAATTATTTGTACTAGGTTATAGTGCTGGTTCGACTCTAGTGTAAAATTATTTGTACTAGGTGATAGAGCTAGTTCAACTCTAGTGTGAAATTATTTGTACGAGGTTATAGAGCTAGTTCAACTCTACTGTAAAACTATTTGAACTAACCTGTAGAGCTAGGTCAATTGTAGTGTAAAATTATTGGAACTAGCTTGTAGAGCTAGTTCAACTCTAGTGTAAAATAATTTGCACTAGGTGATAGAGCTAGTTCACCTATAGTGTAAAATTATTTGAACTAACATGTAGAGCTAGTTCGATTCTAGTGTAAAATTATTTAAGCTAGCTTGTAGAGCTAGTACAACTCCAGTGTAAAATTATTTGTACTAGGTTATAGAGCTACTTCAACTCTAGTGTAAAATTATTTGTACTAGGTTATAGAGCTAGTTCAACTCGAGTGTAAAATTATTTCAACTAGCTTGTAGAGCCAGCTCAACGGTAGCGTAAAATTATTTGAACTAGCTATTAGAGATAGTTCGACAAAAGTGTAAAATTATTTGTACTAGGTTATGGAGCTAGTTCAACTCTAGTGTAAAATTATTTGTACAAGGTTATAGAGCTAGTTCAACTATAATGTAAAATTATGTGTACTAGACTGTAGAGCTAGTTCAACTCTAGCGTAAAATTATTTGAACTAGCTTGTAGAGCTAGTTCAACTCTAGTTTAAAATTATTTCAACTAGCTTGTCGAGCTACTTCAACTCTAGTGTAAAATTATTTGTACTAGGTTATAGAGCTAGTTCTAGTCTAATGTAAAATTATTTGAACTAGCTTGTAGAGCTAGTTCAACTCTAATGTAAAATTATTTGAACTAGCTTGTAGAGCTAGTACAACTCTAGTGTAAAATGATTTGAACTAGCTTGTAGAGCTAGTTCAACTCTAGTGTAATATTATTTGAACTAGTTTGTAGAGCTAGTTCGACTCTAGTGTAAAATTATTTGTACAAGGTTATAGAGCTAGTTCAACTCTAGTGTATAATTATTTGTAGTAGGTGATAGAGCAAGTTCGACTCTAGTGTCAAATTATTTGTACTAGGTTATAGAGCTAGTTCAACTCTAGTGTAAAACTATTTGAACTAGCCTGTAGATCTAGGTCAACTCTAGTGTAAAATTATTTGAACTGGCTTGTAGAGCTAGTTCAACTCTAGTGTAAAATTATTTGTGCTAGGTTATACAGCTAGTTCAACTCTAGTGTAAAATGATTTTAACTAGCTTGTACAGCTAGGTCAAATCTTGTGTAAAGTCATTTGAACTAGCCTGTAGAGTTAGTTCGACTCTTGTGTAAAATTATTTGAACTAGCTTGTGGAGCTAGTTCAACTCTAGTGTAAAATTATGTGTACTAGATTATAGAGCTAGTTCAACTCTAGTGTAAAATTATTTGAACTAGCTTGTAGAGCTAGTTCAACTCTAGGGTAAAATTATTTGAATTAGCTTGCAGAGCTAGTTCAACACTAGTGTAAAATTATTTGTACTAGGTTATGAGCAAGTTCAACTCTAGTGTAAAATTATTTGTACTAATTTATAGAGCTAGTTCAACTCTAGCGTAAAATTATTTGTAGTAGACTGTAGAGCTAGTTCATCTCTAGCGTAAAATTATTTGAACTAGCTTCTATAGCTAGTTCAACTCTAGTGTAAGATTATTTGAACTAGGTTGTAGAGCTAGTTCAACTCTAGTGTATGATTATTTGTACTAGGTTGTAGAGCTAGTTGAACACTAGTGTAAAATTATTTGAACTAGCTTGTAGAGCTAGTTCAACTCTAGTGTAAAATTATTTGAACTAGCTTGTAGAGCTAGTTCAACACTAGTGTAAAATTATTGATACTAGGTTATAGATAAAATTCAACTCTAGTGTAAAATTATTTGTACTAGGTTATAGAGCTAGTTCAACTCTATTGTAAAATTATTTGTACTAGGTTATAGAGCTAGTTCAACTCTAGTGTAAAACTATTTGCACTAGCTTGTAGAGCTAGTTCAACTCTAGTGTAAAATTATTTGAACTAGCTTGTAGAGCTAGTTCAACTCTAGTGTAAAATTACTTGTACTAGGTTATAGAGTGTCGGTCTACAAAAGTAGAGGCCCTTCTATACCGGTCTACTTGTGCACGGGCCCGGCAAAGATCCTTTCGGGGTACGGCCACGAGATCCCAGCAAGGGCCTTGCCGAGGGCATCTACGGAGCCAAAGCCAGGCCCGCACTTACCAAAGCTTCGCTGCCTGTAGAGCTAGTTCATAGATCTAGTTCAATTCCAATGTAAAATTATTTGTACTAGGTCATAGAGCTAGTTCAACTCTAGTGTAAAATTATTTGAACTAGCTTGTTGAGCTAGTTTAACTCTAGTGTAAAATTATTTGAACTAGCTTGTAGAGCTAGTTCAACAATAGTGTAAAATTATTTGTACTAGGTTATAGAGCTAGTTCAACTCTAGTGTAAAATTATTTGAACTAGCCTATAGAGCCAGTTCAACTCTAGGGTAAAATTATTTGAACTAGCCCGTAGATCTAGTTCAACTCAAGTGTCAAATTATTTGAACTAGCTTGTAGAGCTAGTTCAACTGTAGTATAAAATTATTTGTACTAGGTTATAGAGCTAGTTCAACTCTACTGTAAAATTATTCGAACTAGCTTGTAGACCTTGTTCAACTCTATTGTAAAATTATTTGTACTAGGTTATATAGCTAGTTCAACTCTAGTGTAAAATTACATGTACTAGGTAAAAGAGCTAGTTCAACTCTAGTGTAAAACTATTTGAACTAACCTGTAGAGCTAGTTCAACTCTAGTGTATAATTATATGAACTAGCTTGTACAGCTAGTGCAACTCTAGTGTAATATCATTTGTACGAGGTTATAGAGCTAGTTCAAATCTAGTGTAAAATTATTTGAACTAGCTTGTGGAGCTAGTTCAACAATAGTGTAAAATTATTAGAACTTCCTTGTAGAGCTAGTTCAACTCCAGTGTAAGATTATTTGAACTAGCTTGTGGAGCTAGTTCAACTCTAGTGTAAAATTATTTGTACTAGGTTATAGAGCTAGTTCTACTCTAGTGTCAAATTATTTGTACTAGGTTATATGGCTAGTTCAACTCTAGTGTATAATTATTTGTACTAGGTGATAGAGGTAGTTCAATTCTAGTGTCAAATTAGTTGTACTAGGTTATATGGCTAGTTCAACTCTACTATAAAACTATTTGAACTAGCCTGTAGAGCTCGGTCAATTCTAGTGTAAAATTGTTTGAACTAGCTTGTAGAGCTAGTTGAACTCTAGTGTAAAATCATTTGTAATAGGTTATAGAGCTAGTTCAACTCTAGTGTAAAATTATTTGAACTAGCTTGTAGAGCTAGTTCAACTCCAGTGTAAAATTATTTGTACTAGGTTATAGAGCTACTTCAACTCTAGTGTAATATTATTTGTACTAGGTTATAGAGCTAGTTCAACTCGAGTGTAAAATCATTTGAACTAGCGTGTAGAGCCAGTTCAGCCGTAGAGTGAAATTATATAAACTAGCTTGTAGAGCTAGTTCAACACATGTGTAAAATTATTTGTACTAGGTTATGGAGCTAGTTCAACTCTAGTGTAAAATTGTTTGTACTAGGTTATAGAGCTAGTTCAACTGTAGTGTAAAATTATTTGTACTATACTGTAGAGCTAGTTCAACTCTAGCGTAAACTTATTTGAACTAGTTTATAGAGCAAGTTCAACTCTAGTATAAAATTATGTCAACTAGCTTGTAGAGCTAGTTCAACTCTAGTGTAAAATTATTTGCACTAGGTTATAGAGCTAGTTCTACTCTAGTGTAAAATTATTTGAACTAGCTTGTAGAGCTAGTTCAACTCTAGTGTAAAATTATTTGAACTAGCTTGTAGAGCTAGTTAAGCTCTAGTGTAAAATTATTTGAACTAGCTTGCAGAGCTAGTTCAACTCTAGTGTAGTAGTATTTGAATTAGCTAGTTCAACTCTAGTGTATAATTATTTGTACTAGGGGATAGAACTAGTTCAACTCTAATGTCAAATTATTTGTACTAGGTTATAGAGCTAGTTCAACTCTAGTGTAAAATGATTTGAACTAGCTTGTAGAGCTAGTAAAACTCTAGTGTAAAGTTATTTGAACTAGCATGTAGAGCTAGTTCGATTCTAGTGTAAAATTATTTGAACTAGCTTGTAGATCTAGTTCAATTCTAGTGTAAAATTATTTGAACTAGCTTGTAGAGCTAGTTCAACTCTAGTGTAAAATTATTTGTACTAGGTTATAGAGCTAGTTCTACTCAAGTGTAAAATTATTTGAACTAGCTTGTAGAGCTAGTTCAACTCTAGTGTAAAATTATTTGTACTAGGTTATAGAGCTAGTTCAACTCTAGTGTATAATTATTTGTACTATAGGTGATAGAGCTAGTTCAACTCTAGTGTAAAATTATTTGAACTAGCTTGTAGAGCTAGTTCAACTCTATTGTGAAATTATTTGAACTAGCTTGTAGAGTTTGTTGAATTCTGGTGTAAGATTATTTGTACTAGGTTATAGAGCTGGTTCTACTCTAGAATAAAATTATTTGAACTAGCTTGTAGAGCTAGTTCAACACAAGTGTAAAATTATTTGTACTAGGTTATGGAGCTAGTTCAACTCTAGTGTAAAATTATTTTGTACTAGACTGTAGAGCTAGTTCAACTGTGGTGTAAAATTATTAGAACTAGCTTGTAGAGATAGTTCAACTCTAGTGTAAAATTATTTGAACTAGCTTGTAGAGCTAGTTCAACTCTAGTGTAATATTATTTGAACTATCTTGTAGAGCTAGTTCAACTCTAGTGTAAAATTATTTGTACTAGGTTATAGAGCTAGTTCAACTCTAGAGTATAATTATTTGTACTAGGTGATAGAGCTAGTTCAGCTCTAGTGTCAAATTATATGTACTAGGTTATAGAGCTAGTTCAACTCTAGTGTAAAACTATTCGAACTAGCCTGTAGAGCTAGGTCAATTCTAGTGTAAAATTATTTGAACTAGATTGTAGAGCTAGTTCAGCTCTAGTGTAAAATAACTTGTACTAGGTTATAGAGTGTCTGTGTACAAAAGTAGTGGCCCTTCTGTACCCCTCTACTTGTGCACGGGCAGTCGTAGCCACACCTGCGGCCGGGCTCGGCAGGGTAGAGGGAGCAAAGATACAAGGCTGCCGAGGCAGCACCCAAGCCAGAAGCATCAAGAGCGAAGAGAAAAGATGGGCTTCCCCCAGCAAGGGCCCTTGCCGGGACGGCCTACATGGACCCGACAAGAGCCTTGCCAGGGCAACATGCCCAATGACAGCAAGACCGCCACCCTTGAGCCTAAGAGTTATGACGCCATCGACAAATATCAAGACCGAGGCTCGGGAGCACCTTCATGGAGGCATGCAAATTTTTGAGGGAACCAAAGTCCTACGAGCCTAGATGAGAACCATAAGACAAGGACCCCCGGCAGGATCTCGCCGGGGACGACCGAAGATCCCCGGCAAGACCCTTGCCGGGGACGCCCGCAACTTCGGCCCGGCAAGATCCTTGTCGAGGACGCCCATGAGATCCCGGAAAGGGCCTTGCCGGGGGCATCTACATAGCCAAAGCCAGGCCCGCACTTACCAAAGCTTCGTTGCCTCGCGCCCGTTCCGATGTGGCGACCGGCCTACCAAGTAAGCGCACACTTGCGTGGCAGCATGCGGTTTCTAGGCCAACATCCAAGCACCTACATGGTGGCATGCAGATCTTCATGAAGACTCTGTCACCGCACCAACACAGCAGCCAGCCAGCTAGCGTGGCGCTACATGCCTCGTCAGCCTGGACACGCGTCGAAGCGAGGCAAGGTGGTGATGGACACAACGAGCCTCTTCGCCATCCCCGATAAAGAAAGAGGACACATAGGCGGCGCATTAAATGCGTTTGTCATAGATTGTCAGGAGATAAACCTGTACACTGTTTATACTTTCCACCTCCTGTGCGCCACTGTGGCAACCCCTTGACGTATAAAAGGAGGCCCGAGGCATACTGAGAAGGGATTCAAACTTTTTGGCTAGGCATGCATCGCAGCTAGTTCAAGAATACAAGAACACCAAATATACACCAAAGCAGGACTAGGGTATTACGCATAGTTTGCAGCCCGAACCTCGATAAAATTCCCCCGCGTTGATCTTCTAAACCTGCTCTTTGTACAGCCCCGCGCCACACCGACCATAGAAGGGATTCCCTGTGATCCCATAGGTGTCATTTTCCCCGACATAGAGCTGGTTCTACTCTAGTGTAAAATTATTTGAACTAGCTTGTAGATCTAGTTCAATTCTAGTGTAAAATTATTTGAACTAGCTTGTAGAGCTAGTTCAACTCTAGTGTAAAATTATTTGTACTAGGTTATAGAGCTAGTTCTAATCAAGTGTAAAATTATTTGAACTAGCTTGTAGAGCTAGTTCAACTCTAGTGTAAAATTATTTGAACTAGCTTGTAGAGCTAGTTCAACTCTATTGTGAAATTATTTGTACTAGGTTATAGAGCTAGGTCAACTCTAGTGTATAATTATTTGGACTAGGTGATAGAGCTAGGTCAACACTAGTGTAAAATTGTTTGAACTAGGTTATAGGGCTAGTCCAACTATAGTGTAAAATTATTTGAACTAGCCTGTAGAGCTAGTTCAACTCTAGTGTGAAATTATTTGTACTAGTTTATAGAGCTAGTTCAACTCTCGTGTAAAATTATTTGTACTAGGTTATAGTGCTGGTTCGACTCTAGTGTAAAATTATTTGTACTAGGTGATAGAGCTAGTTCAACTCTAGTGTGAAATTATTTGTACGAGGTTATAGAGCTAGTTCAACTCTACTGTAAAACTATTTGAACTAACCTGTAGAGCTAGGTCAATTGTAGTGTAAAATTATTGGAACTAGCTTGTAGAGCTAGCTCAACTCTAGTGTAAAATAACTTGCACTAGGTAATAGAGCTAGTTCACCTATAGTGTAAAATTATTTGAACTAACATGTAGAGCTAGTTCGATTCTAGTGTAAAATTATTTAAACTAGCTTGTAGAGCTAGTTCAACTCCAGTGTAAAATTATTTGTACTAGGTTATAGAGCTACTTCAACTCTAGTGTAAAATTATTTGTACTAGGTTATAGAGCTAGTTCAACTCTAGTGTAAAATTATCTGTACAAGGTTATAGAGCTAGTTCAGCTCTAATGTAAAATTATTTGTACTAGACTGTAGAGCTAGTTCAACTCTAGCGCAAAATTATTTGAACTAGCTTGTAGAGCTAGTTCAACTCTAGTTTAAAATTATTTCAACTAGCTTGTCGAGCTACTTCAACTCTAGTGTAAAATTACTTGTACTAGGTTATAGAGCTAGTTCTACTCTAATGTAAAATTATTTGAACTAGCTTGTAGATCTAGTTCAACTCTAGTGTAAAATTATTTGAACTAGCTTGTAGAGCTAGTACAACTCTAGTGTAAAATGATTTGAACTAGCTTGTAGAGCTAGTTCAACTCTAGTGTAATATTATTTGAACTAGTTTGTAGAGCTAGTTCGACTCTAGTGTAAAATTATTTGTACAAGGTTATAGAGCTAGTTCAACTCTAGTGTATAATTATTTGTAGTAGGTGATAGAGCAAGTTCGACTCTAGTGTCAAATTATTTGTACTAGAATATAGAGCTAGTTCAACTCTAGTGTAAAACTATTTGAACTAGCCTGTAGATCTAGGTCAACTCTAGTGTAAAATTATTTGAACTGGCTTGTAGAGCTAGTTCAACTCTAGTGTAAAATTATTTGTGCTAGGTTATACAGCTAGTTCAACTCTAGTGTAAAATGATTTTAACTAGCTTGTACAGCTAGGTCAAATCTTGTGTAAAGTCATTTGAACTAGCCTGTAGAGCTAGTTCGACTCTAGTGTAAAATTATTTGAACTAGCTTGTGGAGCTAGTTCAACTCTAGTGTAAAATTATGTGTACTAGATTATAGAGCTAGTTCAACTCTAGTGTAAAATTATTTGAACTAGCTTGTAGAGCGAGTTCAACTCTAGGGTAAAATTATTTGAATTAGCTTGTAGAGCTAGTTCAACACTAGTGTAAAATTATTTGTACTAGGTTATGAGCAAGTTCAACTCTAGTGTAAAATTATTTGTACTACTTTATTGAGCTAGTTCAACTCTAGCGTAAAATTATTTGTAGTAGACTGTAGAGCTAGTTCAACTCTAGCGTAAAATTATTTGAACTAGCTTCTATAGCTAGTTCAACTCTAGTGTAAGATTATTTGAACTAGGTTGTAGAGCTAGTTCAACTCTAGTGTATGATTATTTGTACTAGGTTGTAGAGCTAGTTGAACACTAGTGTAAAATTATTTGAACTAGCTTGTAGAGCTAGTTCAACTCTAGTGTAAAATTATTTGAACTAGGTTGTAGAGCTAGTTCAACACTAGTGTAAAATTATTTATACTAGGTTATAGATAAAATTCAACTCTAGTGTAAAATTATTTGTACTAGGTTATAGAGCTAGTTCAACTCTAGTGTAAAATTATTTGTACTAGGTTATAGAGCTAGTTCAACTCTAGTGTAAAACTATTTGGACTAGCCTGTAGAGCTAGTTCAACTCTAGTGTAAAATTATTTGAACTAGCTTGTAGAGCTAGTTCAACTCTAGTGTAAAATTACTTGTACTAGGTTATAGAGTGTCGGTCTACAAAAGTAGAGGCCCTTCTGTACCGGTCTAATTGTGCACGGGCCCGGCAAAGATCCTTTTGGGGTACGGCCACGAGATCCCAGCAAGGGCCTTGCCGAGGGCATCTACGGAGCCAAAGCCAGGCCCGCACTTACCAAAGCTTCGCTACCTGTAGAGCTAGTTCATAGAGCTAGTTCAATTCCAATGTAAAATTATTTGTACTAGGTCATAGAGCTAGTTCAACTCTAGTGTAAAATTATTTGAACTAGCTTGTTGAGCTAGTTCAACTCTAGTGTAAAATTATTTGAATTAGCTTGTAGAGCTAGTTCAACAATAGTGTAAAATTATTTGTACTAGGTTATAGAGCTAGTTCAACTCTAGTGTAAAATTATTTGAACTAGCCTATAGAGCTAGTTCAACTCTAGGGTAAAATTATTTGAACTAGCCCGTAGATCTAGTTGAACTCCAGTGTCAAATTATTTGAACTAGCTTGTAGAGCTAGTTCAACTATAGTATAAAATTATTTGTACTAGGTTATAGAGCTAGTTCAACTCTACTATAAAATTATTCGAACTAGCTTGTAGACCTTGTTCAACTCTATTGTAAAATTATTTGTACTAGGTTATATAGCTAGTTCAACTCTAGTGTAAAATTACTTGTACTAGGTAAAAGAGCTAGTTCAACTCTAGTGTAAAACTATTTGAACTAACCTGTAGAGCTAGTTCAACTCTAATGTAAAATTATATGAACTAGCTTGTACAGCTAGTGCAACTCTAGTGTAATATCATTTGTACGAGGTTATAGAGCTAGTTCAACTCTAGTGTAAAATGATTTGAACTAGCTTGTCGAGCTTGTTCAACTCTAGTGTAAAATTATTTGAACTAGCATGTAGAGCTAGTTCAACACTAGTGTAAAATTATTTGTACTAGGTTATAGAGGTAGTTCAATTCTAGTGTAAAATTATTTGTAGTAGGTTATAGAGCTAGTTCAACTGTACTGTAAAATTATTTGAACTAGCTTGTAGAGCTAGTTAAACTCTAGTGTTAAATTATTTGAACTAGCTTGGAGAGCTAGTTCAACTCTAGTGTAAAATTATTTGTACTAGGTTATGGAGCTAGCTCAAATCTAGTGTAAAATTATTTGTACTAGGTTATAGAGGTAGTTCAACTCTAGTGTAAAACTATTTGATCCAGCCTAGAGAGCTAGTTCAACTCTATTGTAAAATTATTTGAACTAGCTTGTAGAGCTTGTTCCATTCTAGTGTAAAATTATTTGTACTAGGTTATAGAGGTAGTTCAACTCTAGTGTGAAATTATTTGAACTCGCTTGTAGACGTAGTTCAACTCTAGTGTAAAATTATTTGTACTAGGTTATAGAGCTAGTTCAACTCTGGTGTAAATTATTTGTAGTAGGTTATAGAGCTAGTTCAGATCTAGTGTAAAACTATTTGAACTAGCCTATAGAGCTAGTTCAACTCTAGTGTGAAATTATTTGATCTAGTTTGTAGAGCTAGTTCAACTCTGGTGTAAAATTATTTGTACTAGGTTATAGAGCTAGTTCAACTCTACTGTAAAACTATTTGGACTAGCCTGTAGAGCTAGTTAAACTCTAGTGTAAAACTATTTGTACGAGGTTATAGAGCTAAGTTCAACTATAGTGTAAAATGATTTGTACTAACCTGTAGAGCAAGGTCAACTCTACTGTAAAATTATTTGAAGTAGTTGTAGAGCTAGTTCAACTCTAGTGTAAAATTATTTGTACTAGGTTATAGAGGTAGTTCAACTCTATTGTAAAATGATTTGAACTAGCTTGTAGAGCTATTTCAACTCTAGTGTAAAGTTATTTGCACTAGCATGTAGAGCTAGTACGACTCTAGTGTAAAATTATTTGAACTAGCTTGTAGAGCTACTTCAACTCTAGTGTAAAATTATTTGTTGTAGGTTTTAGAGCTAGTTCAACTTTACCGTAAAATTATTTTAACTAGCTTGTAGAGCTAGTTCAACACTAGTGGTAAATTATTTGTACTGAGTTATAGAGCTAATTTTACTCTAGTGTAAAATTATTTGAACTATTTTGTAGCGCTAGTTCAACTCTAGTGTAAAATTATTAGAACAAGTTTGAAGAGCTAGTTCAACTCTAATGTAAAATTATTTTTACTAGGTTATAGAGCTAGTTTAACTCTAGTGTAAAATTATTTGAACTAGCTTGTAGAGCTAGTTCAAGTCTAATGTCAAATTATTTGAAATAGATTGTAGGGCTAGTTCAACACTAGTGTAAAATTATTTGTACTAGGTTATATAGGTAGTTCAACTCTAGTGTAAAATTATTTGTACTAGGTTATAGAGCTAATTCAACTCTAGTGTAAAACTATTTGAACAAGTTCAAGAGCTAGTTCGACTCTAGTGTAAAATTATTTGAACTAACTTGTAGAGCTAGTTCAACTCTAGTGTAAAATTATTTGTAGTAGGTTATAGAGCTGTTTCTTCTCTAGTGTAAAATTATTTGAAATAGCTTGTAGATCTAGTTCAACTCTAGTGTAAAATTATATGAACTAGGTTGTAGAGCTAGTTCAACTCTAGTGTAAAATTATTTGCACTAGGTTCTAGAGATAGTTCAACTCTAGTGTGAAATTATTTGTACTAGGTTATTGAGAGCTAGTTCAACACTAATGTAAAATTATTTGAAATAGCTTGTAGAGCTACTTCAACGCTAGTGTAAAATTATTTGAACTAGACTGTAGAGCTAGTTCAACTCTAGTGTAAAATTATTTGAACGAGCTTGTAGAGCTTGTTCAATTCTAGTGTAAAATTATTTCTACTAGGTTATAGAGCTAGTTCAACTGTATTGTAAAATTATTTGTACTAGGTGATAGAGCCAGTTCTACTCTAGTACCAAATTACTTGAACTACCTTGTAGAGCTAGTTCAACTCTAGTGTAAAATTATTTGTACTAGCTTGTAGAGCTAGTTCAAATCTCGTGTGAAATTATGTGTACTAGGTTATAGAGCTAGTTCAACTCTAGTGTAAAATTATTTGAACTAGCTTGTCCAGCTTGTTCAACTCTAGTGTGAAATTATTTGTACTAGGTTATTGAGAACTAGTTCAACACTAATGTAAAATTATTTGAACTAGCTTGTAGAGCTACTTCAACACTAGTGTAAAATTATTTGAACTAGCCTGTAGAGCTATTTCAACTCTAGTGTAAAATTATTTGAACTAGCTTGTAGAGCTAGTTCAACTCTGGTGTAAAATTATTTGAACTATCTTGCAGAGCTAGTTCAACTCTATTGTAAAATTATTTGAACTAGCTTGTAGAGCTTGTTCCATTCTAGTGTAAAATTATTTGTACTAGGTTATAGAGGTAGTTCAACTCTAGTGTGAAATTATTTGAACTCGCTTGTAGACGTAGTTCAACTCTAGTGTAAAATTATTTGTACTAGGTTATAGAGCTAGTTCAACTCTGGTGTAAATTATTTGTAGTAGGTTATAGAGCTAGTTCAGATCTAGTGTAAAACTATTTGAACTAGCCTATAGAGCTAGTTCAACTCTAGTGTGAAATTATTTTATCTAGTTTGTAGAGCTAGTTCAACTCTGGTGTAAAATTATTTGTACTAGGTTATAGAGCTAGTTCAACTTTACTGTAAAACTATTTGGACTAGCCTGTAGAGCTAGTTAAACTCTAGTGTAAAACTATTTGTACGAGGTTATAGAGCTAAGTTCAACTATAGTGTAAAATGATTTGTACTAACCTGTAGAGCAAGGTCAACTCTATTGTAAAATTATTTGAAGTAGTTGTAGAGCTAGTTCAACTCTAGTGTAAAATTATTTGTACTATGTTATAGAGGTAGTTCAACTCTATTGTAAAATGATTTGAACTAGCATGTATAGGTATTTCAACTCTAGTGTAAAGTTATTTGCACTAGCATGTAGAGCTAGTACGACTCTAGTGTAAAATTATTTGAACTAGCTTGTAGAGCTACTTCAACTCTAGTGTAAAATTATTTGTTGTAGGTTATAGAGCTAGTTCAACTTTACTGTAAAAATATTTTAACTAGCTTGTAGAGCTAGTTCAACACTAGTGGTAAATTATTTGTACTGAGTTATAGAGCTAGTTTTACTCTAGTGTAAAATTATTTGAACTATTTTGTAGCACTAGTTCAACTCTAGTGTAAAATTATTAGAAGAAGTTTGAAGAGCTAGTTCAACTCTAATGTAAAATTATTTTTACTAGGTTATAGAGCTAGGTTAACTCTAGTGTAAAATTATTTGAACTAGCTTGTAGAGCTAGTTCAAGTCTAATGTCAAATTATTTGAACTAGATTGTAGGGCTAGTTCAACACTAGTGTAAAATTATTTGTACTAGGTTATATAGGTAGTTTAACTCTAGTGTAAAATTATTTGTACTAGGTTATATAGCTAGTTCAACTCTAGTGTAAAACTATTTGAACAAGTTCAAGAGCTAGTTCGACTCTAATGTAAATTTATTTGAACTAACTTGTAGAGCTAGTTCAACTCTAGTGTAAAATTATTTGTAGTAGGTTATAGAGCAATTTCTTCTCTAGTGTAAAATTATTTGAAATAGCTTGTAGATCTAGTTCAACTCTAGTGTAAAATTATATGAACTAGGTTGTAGAGCTAGTTCAACTCTAGTGTAAAATTATTTGTACTAGGTTCTAGAGATAGTTCAACTCTAGTGTGAAATTATTTGTACTAGGTTATTGAGAGATAGTTCAACACTAATGTAAAATTATTTGAAATAGCTTGTAGAGCTACTTCAACGCTAGTGTAAAATTATTTGAACTAGACTGTAGAGCTAGTTCAACTCTAGTGTAAAATTATTTGAACGAGCTTGTAGAGCTAGTTCAATTCTAGTGTAAAATTATTTCTACTAGGTTATAGAGCTAGTTCAACTGTATTGTAAAATTATCTGTACTAGTTTTTAGAGCCAGTTCTACTCTAGTACCAAATTACTTCAACTACCTTGTAGAGCTAGTTCAACTCTAGTGTAAAATTATTTGTACTAGCTTGTAGAGCTAGTTCAAATCTAGTGTGAAATTATGTGTACTAGGTTATAGAGCTAGTTCAACTCTAGTGTAAAATTATTTGAACTAGCTTGTCCAGCTTGTTCAACTCTAGTGTGAAATTATTTGTACTAGGTTATTGAGAGCTAGTTCAACACTAATGTAAAATTATTTGAACTAGCTTGTAGAGCTACTTCAACACTAGTGTAAAATTATTTGAACTAGCCTGTAGAGCTATTTCAACTCTAGTGTAAAATTATTTGAACTAGCTTGTAGAGCTAGTTCAACTCTAGTGTAAAATTATTTGAACTATCTTGCAGAGCTAGTTCAACTCTATTGTAAAATTATTTGAACTAGCTTGTAGAGCTTGTTCCATTCTAGTGTAAAATTATTTGTACTAGGTTATAGAGGTAGTTCAACTCTAGTGTGAAATTATTTGAACTCGCTTGTAGACGTAGTTCAACTCTAGTGTAAAATTATTTGTACTAGGTTATAGAGCTAGTTCAACTCTGGTGTAAATTATTTGTAGTAGGTTATAGAGCTAGTTCAGATCTAGTGTAAAACTATTTGAACTAGCCTATAGAGCTAGTTCAACTCTAGTGTGAAATTATTTGATCTAGTTTGTAGAGCTAGTTCAACTCTGGTGTAAAATTATTTGTACTAGGTTATAGAGCTAGTTCAACTTTACTGTAAAACTATTTGGACTAGCCTGTAGAGCTAGTTAAACTCTAGTGTAAAACTATTTGTACGAGGTTATAGAGCTAAGTTCAACTATAGTGTAAAATGATTTGTACTAACCTGTAGAGCAAGGTCAACTCTATTGTAAAATTATTTGAAGTAGTTGTAGAGCTAGTTCAACTCTAGTGTAAAATTATTTGTACTATGTTATAGAGGTAGTTCAACTCTATTGTAAAATGATTTGAACTAGCTTGTAGAGCTATTTCAACTCTAGTGTAAAGTTATTTGCACTAGCATGTAGAGCTAGTACGACTCTAGTGTAAAATTATTTGAACTAGCTTGTAGAGCTACTTCAACTCTAGTGTAAAATTATTTGTTGTAGGTTATAGAGCTAGTTCAACTTTACTGTAAAAATATTTTAACTAGCTTGTAGAGCTAGTTCAACACTAGTGGTAAATTATTTGTACTGAGTTATAGAGCTAGTTTTACTCTAGTGTAAAATTATTTGAACTATTTTGTAGCACTAGTTCAACTCTAGTGTAAAATTATTAGAAGAAGTTTGAAGAGCTAGTTCAACTCTAATGTAAAATTATATGAACTAGCTTGTACAGCTAGTGCAACTCTAGTGTAATATCATTTGTACGAGGTTATAGAGCTAGTTCAACTCTAGTGTAAAATGATTTGAACTAGCTTGTCGAGCTTGTTCAACTCTAGTGTAAAATTATTTGAACTAGCATGTAGAGCTAGTTCAACACTAGTGTAAAATTATTTGTACTAGGTTATAGAGGTAGTTCAATTCTAGTGTAAAATTATTTGTAGTAGGTTATAGAGCTAGTTCAACTGTACTGTAAAATTATTTGAACTAGCTTGTAGAGCTAGTTAAACTCTAGTGTTAAATTATTTGAACTAGCTTGGAGAGCTAGTTCAACTCTAGTGTAAAATTATTTGTACTAGGTTATGGAGCTAGCTCAAATCTAGTGTAAAATTATTTGTACTAGGTTATAGAGGTAGTTCAACTCTAGTGTAAAACTATTTGATCCAGCCTAGAGAGCTAGTTCAACTCTATTGTAAAATTATTTGAACTAGCTTGTAGAGCTTGTTC
>NC_057806.1:421802391-421818288 GCF_018294505.1 Triticum aestivum | reverse complement strand
ATCTAGTTTGTAGAGCTAGTTCAACTCTGGTGTAAAATTATTTGTACTAGGTTATAGAGCTAGTTCAACTTTACTGTAAAACTATTTGGACTAGCCTGTAGAGCTAGTTAAACTCTAGTGTAAAACTATTTGTACGAGGTTATAGAGCTAAGTTCAACTATAGTGTAAAATGATTTGTACTAACCTGTAGAGCAAGGTCAACTCTATTGTAAAATTATTTGAAGTAGTTGTAGAGCTAGTTCAACTCTAGTGTAAAATTATTTGTACTATGTTATAGAGGTAGTTCAACTCTATTGTAAAATGATTTGAACTAGCTTGTAGAGCTATTTCAACTCTAGTGTAAAGTTATTTGCACTAGCATGTAGAGCTAGTACGACTCTAGTGTAAAATTATTTGAACTAGTTTGTAGAGCTACTTCAACTCTAGTGTAAAATTATTTGTTGTAGGTTATAGAGCTAGTTCAACTTTACTGTAAAAATATTTTAACTAGCTTGTAGAGCTAGTTCAACACTAGTGGTAAATTATTTGTACTGAGTTATAGAGCTAGTTTTACTCTAGTGTAAAATTATTTGAACTATTTTGTAGCACTAGTTCAACTCTAGTGTAAAATTATTAGAAGAAGTTTGAAGAGCTAGTTCAACTCTAATGTAAAATTATTTTTACTAGGTTATAGAGCTAGTTTAACTCTAGTGTAAAATTATTTGAACTAGCTTGTAGAGCTAGTTCAAGTCTAATGTCAAATTATTTGAACTAGATTGTAGGGCTAGTTCAACACTAGTGTAAAATTATTTGTACTAGGTTATATAGGTAGTTTAACTCTAGTGTAAAATTATTTGTACTAGGTTATATAGCTAGTTCAACTCTAGTGTAAAACTATTTTAACAAGTTCAAGAGCTAGTTCGACTCTAGTGTAAAATTATTTGAACTAACTTGTAGAGCTAGTTCAACTCTAGTGTAAAATTATTTGTAGTAGGTTATAGAGCTGTTTCTTCTCTAGTGTAAAATTATTTGAAATAGCTTGTAGATCTAGTTCAACTCTAGTGTAAAATTATATGAACTAGGTTGTAGAGCTAGTTCAACTCTAGTGTAAAATTATTTGTACTAGGTTCTAGAGATAGTTCAACTCTAGTGTGAAATTATTTGTACTAGGTTATTGAGAGATAGTTCAACACTAATGTAAAATTATTTGAAATAGCTTGTAGAGCTACTTCAACGCTAGTGTAAAATTATTTGAACTAGACTGTAGAGCTAGTTCAACTCTAGTGTAAAATTATTTGAACGAGCTTGTAGAGCTAGTTCAATTCTAGTGTAAAATTATTTCTACTAGGTTATAGAGCTAGTTCAACTGTATTGTAAAATTATCTGTACTAGGTTATAGAGCCAGTTCTACTCTAGTACCAAATTACTTCAACTACCTTGTAGAGCTAGTTCAACTCTAGTGTAAAATTATTTGTACTAGCTTGTAGAGCTAGTTCAAATCTAGTGTGAAATTATGTGTACTAGGTTATAGAGCTAGTTCAACTCTAGTGTAAAATTATTTGAACTAGCTTGTCCAGCTTGTTCAACTCTAGTGTGAAATTATTTGTACTAGGTTATTGAGAGCTAGTTCAACACTAATGTAAAATTATTTGAACTAGCTTGTAGAGCTACTTGAACACTAGTGTAAAATTATTTGAACTAGCCTGTAGAGCTAGTTCAACTCTAGTGTAAAATTATTTGAACTAGCTTGTAGAGCTAGTTCAACTCTAGTGTAAAATTATTTGAACTATCTTGCAGAGCTAGTTCAACTCTATTGTAAAATTATTTGAACTAGCTTGTAGAGCTTGTTCCATTCTAGTGTAAAATTATTTGTACTAGGTTATAGAGGTAGTTCAACTCTAGTGTGAAATTATTTGAACTCGCTTGTAGACGTTGTTCAACTCTAGTGTAAAATTATTTGTACTAGGTTATAGAGCTAGTTCAACTCTGGTGTAAATTATTTGTAGTAGGTTATAGAGGTAGTTCAGATCTAGTGTAAAACTATTTGAACTAGCCTATAGAGCTAGTTCAACTCTAGTGTGAAATTATTTGATCTAGTTTGTAGAGCTAGTTCAACTCTACTGTAAAACTATTTGGACTAGCCTGTAGAGCTAGTTAAACTCTAGTGTAAAACTATTTGTACGAGGTTATAGAGCTAAGTTCAACTATAGTGTAAAATGATTTGTACTAACCTGTAGAGCAAGGTCAACTCTACTGTAAAATTATTTGAAGTAGTTGTAGAGCTAGTTCAACTCTAGTGTAAAATTATTTGTACTATGTTATAGAGGTAGTTCAACTCTATTGTAAAATGATTTGAACTAGCTTGTAGAGCTATTTCAACTCTAGTGTAAAGTTATTTGCACTAGCATGTAGAGCTAGTACGACTCTAGTGTAAAATTATTTGAACTAGCTTGTAGAGCTACTTCAACTCTAGTGTAAAATTATTTGTTGTAGGTTATAGAGCTAGTTCAACTTTACTGTAAAAATATTTTAACTAGCTTGTAGAGCTAGTTCAACACTAGTGGTAAATTATTTGTACTGAGTTATAGAGCTAGTTTTACTCTAGTGTAAAATTATTTGAACTATTTTGTAGCGCTAGTTCAACTCTAGTGTAAAATTATTAGAAGAAGTTTGAAGAGCTAGTTCAACTCTAATGTAAAATTATTTTTACTAGGTTATAGAGCTAGTTTAACTCTAGTGTAAAATTATTTGAACTAGCTTGTAGAGCTAGTTCAAGTCTAATGTCAAATTATTTGAACTAGATTGTAGGGCTAGTTCAACACTAGTGTAAAATTATTTGTACTAGGTTATATAGGTAGTTTAACTCTAGTGTAAAATTATTTGTACTAGGTTATATAGCTAGTTCAACTCTAGTGTAAAACTATTTGAACAAGTTCAAGAGCTAGTTCGACTCTAGTGTAAAATTATTTGAACTAACTTGTAGAGCTAGTTCAACTCTAGTGTAAAATTATTTGTAGTAGGTTATAGAGCTGTTTCTTCTCTAGTGTAAAATTATTTGAAATAGCTTGTAGATCTAGTTCAACTCTAGTGTAAAATTATATGAACTAGGTTGTAGAGCTAGTTCAACTCTAGTGTAAAATTATTTGTACTAGGTTCTAGAGATAGTTCAACTCTAGTGTGAAATTATTTGTACTAGGTTATTGAGAGCTATTTCAACACTAATGTAATATTATTTGAAATAGCTTGTAGAGCTACTTCAACGCTAGTGTAAAATTATTTGAACTAGCCTGTAGAGCTAGTTCAACACTAGTGTAAAATTATTTGAACGAGCTTGTAGAGCTAGTTCAATTCTAGTGTAAAATTATTTCTACTAGGTTATAGAGCTAGTTCAACTGTAGTGTAAAATTATTCGTACTAGGTTATAGAGCCAGTTCTACTCTAGTACCAAATTACTTGAACTACCTTGTAGAGCTAGTTCAACTCTAGTGTAAAATTATTTGAACTAGCTGGTAGAGCTAGTTCAAATCTAGTGTGAAATTATGTGTACTAGGTTATAGAGCTAGTTCAACTCTAGTGTAAAATTATTTGAACTAGCTTGTCCAGCTTGTTCAACTCTAGTGTGAAATTATTAGTAATATGTTATTGAGAGCTAGCTCAACACTAATGTAAAATTATTTTAACTAGCTTGTAGAGCTACTTCAACACTAGTGTAAAATTATTTGAACTAGCCTGTAGAGCTAGTTCAACTCTAGTGTAAAATTATTTGAACTAGCTTGTAGAGCTAGTTCAACTCTAGTGTAAAATTATTTGAACTATCTTGCAGAGCTAGTTCAACTCTATTGTAAAATTATTTGAACTAGCTTGTAGAGCTTGTTCCATTCTAGTGTAAAATTATTTGTACTAGGTTATAGAGGTAGTTCAACTCTAGTGTGAAATTATTTGAACTTGCTTGTAGACGTTGTTCAACTCTAGTGTAAAATTATTTGTACTAGGTTATAGAGCTAGTTCAACTCTGGTGTAAAATTATTTGTAGTAGGTTATAGAGCTAGTTCAGATCTAGTGTAAAACTATTTGAACTAGCCTATAGAGCTAGTTCAACTCTAGTGTGAAATTATTTGATCTAGTTTGTAGAGCTGGTTCAACTCTGGTGTAAAATTATTTGTACTAGGTTATAGAGCTAGTTCAACTCTACTGTAAAACTATTTGGACTAGCCTGTAGAGCTAGTTAAACTCTAGTGTAAAACTATTTGTACGAGGTTATAGAGCTAAGTTCAACTACAGTGTAAAATGATTTGTACTAACCTCTAGAGCAAGGTCAACTCTACTGTAAAATTATTTGAAGTAGTTGTAGAGCTAGTTCAACTCTAGTGTAAAATTATTTGTACTAGGTTATAGAGGTAGTTCAACTCTATTGTAAAATGATTTGAACTAGCTTGTAGAGCTAGTTCAACTCTACTGTAAAATTATTTGTACTATGTTATAGAGCTAGTTCAACTCTAGTGTAAATTTATTTGTACTATGTTATAGAGCTAGTTCAACTCTAGTGTAAAGTTATTTGCACTAGCATGTAGAGCTAGTACGACTCTAGTGTAAAATTATTTGAACTAGCTTGTAGAGCTACTTCAACTCTAGTGTAAAACTATTTGTTGTAGGTTATAGAGCTAGTTCAACTTTACTGTAAAATTATTTTAACTAGCTTGCCGAGCTAGTTCAACACTAGTGGTAAATTATTTGTACTGAGTTATAGAGCTAGTTCTACTCTAGTATAAAATTATTTGAACTATTTTGTAGCGCTAGTTCAACTCTAGTGTAAAATTATTAGAACAAGTTTGAAGAGCTAGTTCAACTCTAATGTAAAATTATTTTTACTAGGTTATAGAGCTAGTTTAACTCTAGTGTAAAATTATTTGAACTAGCTTGTAGATCTAGTTCAAGTCTAATGTCAAATTATTTGAACTAGATTGTAGGGCTAGTTCAACACTAGTGTAAAATTATTTGTACTAGGTTATATAGGTAGTTTAACTCTAGTGTAAAATTATTTGTACTAGGTTATAGAGCTAGTTCAACTCTAGTGTAAAACTATTTTAACAAGTTCAAGAGCTAGTTCGACTCTAGTGTAAAATTATTTGAACTAACTTGTAGAGCTAGTTCAACTCTAGTGTAAAATTATTTGTAGTAGGTTATAGAGCTGTTTCTTCTCTAGTGTAAAATTATTTGAAATAGCTTGTAGATCTAGTTCAACTCTAGTGTAAAATTATATGAACTAGGTTGTAGAGCTAGTTCAACTCTAGTGTAAAATTATTTGTACAAGGTTCTAGAGATAGTTCAACTCTAGTGTGAAATTATTTGTACTAGGTTATTGAGAGCTAGTTCAACACTAATGTAAAATTATTTGAAATAGCGTGTAGAGCTACTTCAACGCAAGTGTAAAATTATTTGAACTAGCCTGTAGAGCTAGTTCAACTCTAGTGTAAAATTATTTGAACGAGCTTGTAGAGCTAGTTCAATTCTAGTGTAAAATTATTTCTACTAGGTTATAGAGCTAGTTCAACTGTAGTGTAAAATTATTTGTACTAGGTTATAGAGCCAGTTCTACTCTAGTACCAAATTACTTGAACTACCTTGTAGAGCTAGTTCAACTCTAGTGTAAAATTATTTGAACTAGCTTGTAGAGATAGTTCAAATCTAGTGTGAAATTATGTGTACTAGGTTATAGAGCTAGTTCAACTCTAGTGTAAAATTATTTGAACTAGCTTGTCCAGCTTGTTCAACTCTAGTGTGAAATTATTTGTACTAGGTTATTGAGAGCTAGTTCAACACTAATGTAAAATTATTTGAACTAGCTTGTAGAGCTAGTTCAACTCTATTGTAAAATTATTTGTACTAGGTTATAGAGCTAGTTCAACTCTAGTGTAAAATTATTTGAACTAGCCTGTAGAGCTAGTTCAACTCTAGTGTAAAATTATTTGAACTAGCTTGTAGAGCTAGTTCAACTCTAGTGTAAAATTATTTGAACTATCTTGCAGAGCTAGTTCAAATCTAGTGTGAAATTATGTGTACTAGGTTATACAGCTAGTTTAACTCTAGTGTGAAATTTTTTGTACTAGGTTATTGAGAGCTAGTTCAACACTAGTGTAAAATTATTTGAACTAGCTTGTAGAGCTACTTCAACACTAGTGTAAAATTATTTGAACTAGCCTTTAGAGCTATTTCAACTCTAATGTAAAATTATTTGAACTATCTTGTAGAGCTAGTTCAACTCTAGTGTAGAATTACATGAACTAGCTTGTAGAGCTAGTTCAAATCTAGTGTGAAATTATGTGTACTATTTTATAGAGCAAGTTCAACTCTAGTGTAAAATTATTTGAACTAGCTTGTAGAGCTAGTTCAACTCTAGTGTAAAATTATTTGTACTAGGTTATAGAGCTAGTTCAACTCTAGTGTAAAACTATTTGAACTAGACTGTAGAGCTAGTTCAACTCTGGTGTAAAATCATTTGTAATAGGTTATAGAGCTAGTTCTACTCTAGTGTAAAATTATTTGTACTAGGTTATAAGCTAGTTCTACTCAAGTGCAAAATTATTTGAACTAGCTTGTAGAGCTTGTTCAACTCTACAAGCTTGCATAACTAGTTCAACTCTTGTGTAAAATTATTTGAACTAGCTTGTAGAGCTAGTTCAACTCTAGTGTAAAATTATTTGAACTAGGTTATAGATCTAGTTCAACTCTAGTGTAACTTATTTGAACTAGCTTGTAGAGCTAGTTCAACTCTAGTGTAAAATTATTTGAACTAGCTTGTAGAGCTAGTTCAACTCTATTGTAGAATTATTTGTACTAGGTTATAGAGCTAGTTCTACTCTAGTGTAAAATTATTTGAACTAGCTTGTATAGCTAGTTCAAATCTAGTGTAAAATTATTTGAACTAGCATGTAGAGCTAGTTCAACTGTAGTGTAAAATTATTTGTTCTATGTTATAGAGCTAGTTCAACTCTAGTGTAAAATTATTTGAACTAGCTTGTAGAGCTAGTTCAAATCTAGTGTGAAATTATGTGTACTATATAATAGAGCTAGTTCAACTCTAGTGTAAAATTATTTGAACTAGCTTGTAGAGCTAGTTCAATTCTAGTGTAAAATTATTTGTACTAGGTTATAGAGCTAGTTCAACTCTAGTGTATAACTATTTGACCTAGACTGTGGAGCTAGTTCAACTCTCGTGTAAAATCATTTGTACTAGGTTATAGAGCTAGTTCAACTCTAGTTTAAATTTATTTGTACTAGGTTATAGAGCATGTTCTACTCTAGTGAAAAATTATATGAACTAGGTTGTAGAGCTTGTTCAAATCTACAAGCTTGTATATCTAGTTCAACTCTAGTGTAAAATTATTTAACTAGCTTATAGAGCTAGTTGAACTCTAATGTAAAATTATTTGAACTAGGTTATAGATCTTGTTCAACTTTAGTGTAAAATTATTTGAACTAGCTTGTAGAGATAGTTCAACTCTAGTGTAAAATTATTTGAACTAGCTTGTAGAGCTAGTTCAACTCTAGTGTAAAATTATTCGAACTAGCTTGTGGAGCCAGTTCAACTCTAGTGTAAAATTATTTGAACTAGCTTGTAGATCTAGTTCAACTCTACTGTAAAATTATTTGTACTAGGTTATAGAGCTAGTTCAACTCTAGTGTAAAATTATTTGTACTAGGTTATAGAGCTAGTTCTACTCTAGTAAAAAAATATTTAAACTACCTTTTTAGAGCTAGTTCAACTCTAGTGTAAAATTATTTGAACTAGCTTGTAGAGCTAGTTCAGATCTAGTCCGAAATTATGTGTACTATCTTATAGAGCTAGTTCAACTCTAGTGTAAAATTATTTGAACTAGACTGTAGAGCTAGTTCAAATCTAGTGTGAAATTGTGTGTACTATGTTATAGAGCTAGTTCAACTCTAGTGTAAAATTATTCGAACTAGCTTGTAGAGCTAGTTCAACTCTAGTGTAAAATTATTTGTCCTAGGTTATAGAGCTAGTACAACTCGAGTGTAAAACTATTTGAACTAGACTGTAGAGCTAGTTCAACTCTGGTGTAAAATCATTTGTAATAGGTTATAGAGCTAGTTCTACTCTAGTGTAAAATTATTTGTACTAGGTTATAAGCTAGTTCTACTCAAGTGCAAAATTATTTGAACTAGTTTGTAGAGCTTGTTCAACTCTACAAGCTTGCATAACTAGTTCAACTCTTGTGTAAAATTATTTGAACTAGCTTGTAGAGCTAGTTCAACTCTAGTGTAAAATTATTTGAACTAGGTTATAGATCTAGTTCAACTCTAGTGTAACTTATTTGAACTAGCTTGTAGAGCTAGTTCAACTCTAGTGTAAAAATATTTGAACTAGCTTGTAGAGCTAGTTCAACTCTATTGTAGAATTATTTGTACTAGGTTATAGAGCTAGTTCTACTCTAGTGTAAAATTATTTGAACTAGCTTGTATAGCTAGTTCAAATCTAGTGTAAAATTATTTGAACTAGCATGTAGAGCTAGTTCAACTGTAGTGTAAAATTATTTGTTCTATGTTATAGAGCTAGTTCAACTCTAGTGTAAAATTATTTGAACTAGCTTGTAGAGCTAGTTCAAATCTAGTGTGAAATTATGTGTACTATATAATAGAGCTAGTTCAACTCTAGTGTAAAATTATTTGAACTAGCTTGTAGAGCTAGTTCAATTCTAGTGTAAAATTATTTGTACTAGGTTATAGAGCTAGTTCAACTCTAGTGTATAACTATTTGAACTAGACTGTGGAGCTAGTTCAACTCTCGTGTAAAATCATTTGTACTAGGTTATAGAGCTAGTTCAACTCTAGTTTAAATTTATTTGTACTAGGTTATAGAGCATGTTCTACTCTAGTGAAAAATTATATGAACTAGGTTGTAGAGCTTGTTCAAATCTACAAGCTTGTATATCTAGTTCAACTCTAGTGTAAAATTATTTAACTAGCTTATAGAGCTAGTTGAACTCTAATGTAAAATTATTTGAACTAGGTTATAGATCTTGTTCAACTTTAGTGTAAAATTATTTGAACTAGCTTGTAGAGATAGTTCAACTCTAGTGTAAAATTATTTGAACTAGCTTGTAGAGCTAGTTCAACTCTAGTGTAAAATTATTCGAACTAGCTTGTGGAGCCAGTTCAACTCTAGTGTAAAATTATTTGAACTAGCTTGTAGATCTAGTTCAACTCTACTGTAAAATTATTTGTACTAGGTTATAGAGCTAGTTCAACTCTAGTGTAAAATTATTTGTACTAGGTTATAGAGCTAGTTCTACTCTAGTAAAAAAATATTTAAACTACCTTTTTAGAGCTAGTTCAACTCTAGTGTAAAATTATTTGAACTAGCTTGTAGAGCTAGTTCAGATCTAGTCCGAAATTATGTGTACTATCTTATAGAGCTAGTTCAAGTCTAGTGTAAAATTATTTGAACTAGACTGTAGAGCTAGTTCAAATCTAGTGTGAAATTGTGTGTACTATGTTATAGAGCTAGTTCAACTCTAGTGTAAAATTATTCGAACTAGCTTGTAGAGCTAGTTCAACTCTAGTGTAAAATTATTTGTCCTAGGTTATAGAGCTAGTACAACTCGAGTGTAAAACTATTTGAACTAGACTGTAGAGCTAGTTCAACTCTAGTTTAAAATCATTTGTACTAGGTTATAGAGCTAGTTAAAGTCTAGTGTAAAATTATTTGTACTAGCTTATAGAGCTAGTTCTACTCTCGTGAAAAATTATTTGAACTAGCTTGTACAGCTTGTTCAACTCTACAAGCTTGTATAGCTAGTTCAACACCAGTGTAAAATTATTTGAACTAGCTTGTAGAGCTAGTTCAACTATAGTGTAAAATTATTTGAACTAGCTTGTAGAGCTAGTTCAACTCTATTGTAAAATTATTTGTACTATGTTATAGAGCTAGTTCTACTCTAGTGTAAAATTATTTGAACTAGCTTGTATAGCTAGTTCAAATCTAGTAAAATTATTTGAACTAGCTTGTGTAGCTAGTTCAACTCTAGTGTAAAATTATTTGAACTAGCTTGTAGAGCTAGTTCAACTCTAGAGTAAAATTGTTTGAACTAGCTTGTATAGCTAGTTCAACTCTAGTGTAAAATTATTTGAACTAGCTTGTAGAGCTAGTTCAACTCTAGTGTAAAATTATTTGTTCTATGTTATAAAGCTAGTTCAACTCTAGTGTAAATTTATTTGTACTAGGTTATAGAGCTAGTTCAACTCTAGTGTAAAATTATTTGAACTAGCTTGTAGAGCTAGTTCAACTCTAGTGTAAAATTATTTGAACTAGCTTGTAGAGCTAGTTCAACTCTATTGTAAAATTATTTGTACTAGGTTATAGAGCTAGTTCTACTCTAGTGAAAAATTATTTGAACTAGCTTGTAGAGCTTGTTCAACTCTACAAGCTGTATAGCTAGTTCAACTCTAGTGTAAAATTATTTGAACTAGCTTGTAGAGCTAGTTCAACTCTAGTGTAAGATAATTTGAACTAGGTTATAGATCTAGTTCAACCTTAGTGTAAAATTATTTGAACTAGCTTGTAGAGATAGTTAAACTCTAGTGTAAAATTATTTGAACTAGCTTGTAGAGATAGTTCAACTCTAGTGTAAAATTATTTGTACTAGGTTATAGAGCTAGTTCAACTCTAGTGTAAAAGTATTTGAACTAGCTTGTGGAGCTAGTTCAAATCTTGAAGCTTGTATATCTAGTTCAACTCTAGTGTAAAATTATTTGAACTAGCTTATAGAGCTAGTTCAACTCTAATGTAAAATTATTTGAACTAGGTTATAGATCTTGTTCAACTTTAGTGTAAAATTATTTGAACTAGCTTGTAGAGCTACTTCAAAACTAGTGTAAAATTATTTGAACTAGCTTGTAGAGCTACTTCAACTCTACTATAGAATTATTTGTACTAGGTTATAGAGCTAGTTCAGATCTAGTGTAAAACTATTTGAACTAGCCTATAGAGCTAGTTCAACTCTAGTGTGAAATTATTTGATCTAGTTTGTAGAGCTAGTTCAACTCTGGTGTAAAATTATTTGTACTAGGTTATAGAGCTAGTTCAACTCTACTGTAAAACTATTTGGACTAGCCTGTAGAGCTAGTTAAACTCTAGTGTAAAACTATTTGTACGAGGTTATAGAGCTAAGTTCAACTGTAGTGTAAAATGATTTGTACTAACCTATAGAGCAAGGTCAACTCTACTGTAAAATTATTTGATGCAGTTGTAGAGCTAGTTCAACTCTAGTGTAAAATTATTTGTACTAGGTTATAGAGGTAGTTCAACTCTATTGTAAAATGATTTGAACTAGCTTGTAGAGCTATTTCAACTCTAGTGTAAAGTTACACTAGCATGTAGAGCTAGTACGACTCTAGTGTAAAATTATTTGAACTAGCTTGTAGAGCTACTTCAACACTAGTGTAAAATTATTTGAACTAGCTTGTAGAGCTACTTCAAATCTACTGTAAAATTATTTGATGCAGTTGTAGAGCTAGTTCAACTCTAGTGTAAAATTATTTGTACTAGGTTATAGAGGTAGTTCAACTCTATTGTAAAATGATTTGAACTAGCTTGTAGAGCTATTTCAACTCTAGTGTAAAGTTACACTAGCATGTAGAGCTAGTACGACTCTAGTGTAAAATTATTTGAACTAGCTTGTAGAGCTACTTCAACACTAGTGTAAAATTATTTGAACTAGCTTGTAGAGCTACTTCAACTCTACTGTAAAATTATTTGTACTAGGTTATAGAGCTAGTTCAGATCTAGTGTAAAACTATTTGAACTAGCCTATAGAGCTAGTTCAACTCTAGTGTGAAATTATTTGATCTAGTTTTAGAGCTAGTTCAACTCTGGTGTAAAATTATTTGTACTAGGTTATAGAGCTAGTTCAACTCTACTGTAAAACTATTTGGACTAGCCTGTAGAGCTAGTTAAACTCTAGTGTAAAACTATTTGTACGAGGTTATAGAGCTAAGTTCAACTGTAGTGTAAAATGATTTGTACTAACCTGTAGAGCAAGGTCAACTCTACTGTAAAATTATTTGAAGTAGTTGTAGAGCTAGTTCAACTCTAGTGTAAAATTATTTGTACTAGGTTATAGAGGTAGTTCAACTCTATTGTAAAATGATTTGAACTAGCTTGTAGAGCTATTTCAACTCTAGTCTAAAGTTATTTGCACTAGCATGTAGAGCTAGTACGACTCTAGTGTAAAATTATTTGAACTAGCTTGTAGAGCTACTTCAACTCTAGTGTAAAATTATTTGTTGTAGGTTATAGAGCTAGTTCAACTCTAGTGTAAAATTATTTGAACTAGCTTGTAGAGCTAGTTCAACTTTACTGTAAAATTATTTTAACTAGCTTGTAGAGCTAGTTCAACACTAGTGGTAAATTATTTGTACTGAGTTATAGAGCTAGTTCTACTCTAGTGTAAAATTATTTGAACTATCTTGTAGCGCTAGTTCAACTGTAGTGTAAAATTATTAGCACAAGTTTGAAGAGCTACTTCAACTCTAATGTAAAATTATTTTTACTAGGTTATAGAGCTAGTTCAACTCTAGTGTAAAATTATTTGAACTAGCTTGTAGAACTAGTTCAAGTCTAATGTCAAATTATTTGAACTAGATTGTAGGGCTAGTTCAACACTAGTGTAAAATTGTTTGTACTAGGTTATAGAGGTAGTTCAACTCTAGTGTAAAGTTATTTGTACTAGGTTATAGAGCTAGTTCAACTCTAGTGTACAACTATTTGAACAAGTTCAAGAGCTAGTTCGACTCTAGTGTAAAATTATTTAACCAACTTGTACAGCTATTTCAACTCTAGTGTAAAATTATTTGTAGTAGGTTATAGAGCTGGTTCTTCTCTAGTGTAAAATTATTTGAAATAGCTTGTAGATCTAGTTCAACTCTGGTGTAAAATTATATGAACTAGGTTGTAGAGCTAGTTCAACTCTAGTGTAAAATTATTTGTACTATGTTCTAGAGATAGTTCAACTCTAGTGTGAAATTATTTGTACTAGGTTATTGAGAGCTAGTTCAACACTAATGTAAAATTATTTGAAATAGCTTGTAGAGCTACTTCAATGCTAGTGTAAAATTATTTGAACTAGCCTGTAGAGCTTGTTCAACTCTAGTGTAAAATTATTTGAACGAGCTTGTAGAGCTAGTTCAATTCTAGTGTAAAATTATTTCTACTAGTGTCCGGGGCGATGCTGATTCCCGCCAACACCTATGGGGACAGGGCCCCTTTTTGGTTCGGTGGGGGGCGGAGAGCACACAAAGAGCAGATCGAGGCACTGCACGCGGGGAGATTTTTACCCAGCTTCGGGCCGCACGAATGCGTAAAACCCTACTGCTGCTTGTTTGTGTATATTGGATTCTTGCTCAAGAGCGATGGACGCTGCCAGACTAAGCGTAAGAGTGTTTCTGGTGTTTAACGAGCCGAGTTGGCCGAGTCTCTGAACTCCCCGACCTTCGGAACCCTTTCTACGTTGCGCTTGGGCCTCCTTTTATACTCAAGGGGTCACCGATAGGGGGCAACGCAGACAAGAAGGGTAAAAATGGAAAAGGATGTGGTAGGTATAGCTACCGCTACTGTGGATACAATGCACCCTACCTAACTCTGACGGCAGGGGACAAGGGCATTAAATGCCTGTCTGAGTCTCCTAAACAGTGCAAAAGGTGACCGTTAGGAGTGCCACCGTTTGCCACGATGGGCTTCTCTTCATCTCCGCTTGCCACCACGTACCCCTAGCTGCACGGCCTCCTGCCACGTGCGCTCTGGGAGAGTCCCAGAGCGACACGTTAGCAGGTGAGCTGGAGCGCGGGCACGCAGTGGGGGTTTCCCGCGGCAAGCTCCTTGCCGCGGCCGTCGTCTTGTCGCGTCCGGAAGCTTGTCGCTCGCCGGATCTTGCCGGGACGCAGGGCGCGTCGCGGCAAGCTTTCTTGGTATGTCTTGAGTGGCCTTCCCGGCAAGCTCCTCTTGCCGGGGTCTCGTCTCTTCCCGGCAAGCTCCTCTTGCCGGGGCCTTGGTTGGCCTTCCCGGCAAGCTCCTCTTACCGGGGCCTCGGTTGGCCTTCCCGGCAAGCTCCTCTTACCGGGGCCTTGGTTTGAGTACTTTGTTCTTGAATGGTCTTTAAGGGAACCACGGAGGGTCTTGGCGGTCACCCGGCAAGCCTTGCCGCGGGGCGCTGCAACTGCCCGTGCACGAGTTCGGGGTAATAGGGTACCCCTACTCTAGTACACCGACAGGAGCCCCCGGGCCTGGGCCATACACGATGCCGAGCGCTGTTGGGCCAGGCCCAAAACAGTGCACGGGCACGCGCAGCCTAGGTCACGCAGAATCTAACTCTGCTCCCACCGCGCACGCCCAGAACGGCACGCGTCAAACGCGGCGTCGTGGGAGAGATCGTGGGAGTTTGCGTGGGGCTAAGCCCCCCGAGCATGCGTCAGGCCACGATGATGGGGACGATTCACGCCCTCCTCCTTAAACGGAGGTAGGTGTGAGGGCGCGGTGCATTTACTGGACGGGGCTGGTGCACGGTTTTTGGGACGTCCACTCCCCGCGTTCACGGGGCGGAGCGGTGCTGCCTCATCTGTCGCCTCAGTTCTGCATTCCCGCCACACGGCTCCCATGCGCTTGAGGTCACGGATGGTGGATTGGGAAACTGGGCCATTGCGAGCGGGTTGGCCCCGACTCCCTGCCCTTCCCGTCTCTTGATTCGCTGAGTGGGGCGGCCGAGCACCCACCTCACTCCTTTATAAAGAGCGGGATGGGAGCATGGAAAACCCGCACTCTCTCATCTTCTCCTTTCTTCAGCTTCTGCTCCCCTTTCTCTCATCTGCCATGGAGAAAGGGAACCCAGGCCCTTCCTCGGTGGCAGCGAGGGTCGCCGCCAGACAGCGCCTCTCTCCCTCTTCTGCGCCCGTGGTGGCAGAGCCGGTCTTGAGGGGAAGAGGAAGAGGACGAGGTCGTGGACGAGGTCGAGGACGAGGTCGAGGCGCTCGGGGAAGAGGCGGACGGGGCGGCGCGTCAACTTCACCTCCGCCGGCGGCTCTTCCCCCCACGGCGGTCCACATAGGGGACGACCCTTGCGAGTTCTTCGTCAGGCTGCGCCGGGCGCCTCGTCGTCGCCTCCGGCTTCCTGCTCCGTTTGCGCGCGCGATGGAAGTGGAGCCTCCCTCGGACAGACATTTCATCTCCCGGCAACAGGCCCTGCCGCCTTCCCACGTCGCTCAACCTTTCTCACGCTTTTAACGGAGGCTGGAACGAGGTGGGTGCGGTCTCCTCGTTTCATCCCTTTGCTGCCGCGACTACGACCAAACTTGGCCCCGAGAACGAGCCCCAGGGCCTAGAGTCGAGGGAGCACGGCAGTTTCCGGGAAGAAACGTGGTTTCGCATTCCCCAGTCCATAAGAGGATGCATGATGAGGGATGAAAGACTTATCTGGTATTGCAGCCCCCGGCAACTCTAGTTTGCCGTGGACGATTCTTGGCACTCACAGCCCCAAGCGATACTGGCTTGCCGGGAAGGCTTTTATCTTCAGCAGAGAACTTTGACGTTCTCGATGCCAGCTTCCGGCAAGCTTGTTGCCAGGAAGGCTTTTATCTTCGGCAGAGAACTTTGACGTTCTCGTTGCCGGCTTCCGGCAAGCTTGTTGCCAGGAAGGCTTTTATCTTCGGCAGAGAACTTTGACGTTCTCGATGCCGGCTTCCGACAGGCTTGTTGCCAGGAAGGCTTTTATCTTCCGCAGAGAACTTTGACGTTCTCGATGCCGGCTTCCGGCAAACTTGTTGCCAGGAAGGCTTTTATCTTCAGCAGAGAACTTTGATGTTCTCAATGCCGGCTTCCGGCAAACTTGTTGCCAGGAAGGTTTTTATCTT